>NC_084635.1:23836367-24136367 GCF_033978795.1 Nerophis ophidion
GATCGACAGGCGGATCGGTGCGGCGTCTTCAGTAATGCGGACGTTGTACCGGTCCGTTGTGGTGAAGAAGGAGCTGAGCCGGAAGGCAAAGCTCTCAATTTACCGGTCGATCTACGTTCCCATCCTCACCTATGGTCATGAGCTTTGGGTCATGACCGAAAGGATAAGATCACGGGTACAAGCGGCCAAAATGAGTTTCCTCCGCCGTGTGGCGGGGCTCTCCCTTAGAGATAGGGTGAGAAGCTCTGCCATCCGGGAGGAACTCAAAGTAAAGCCGCTGCTCCTTCACATCGAGAGGAGCCAGATGAGGTGGTTCGGGCATCTGGTCAGGATGCCACCCGAACGCCTCCCTAGGGAGGTGTTTAGGGCACGTCCAACCGGTAGGAGGCCACGGGGAAGACCCAGGACACGTTGGGAAGACTATGTCTCCCGGCTGGCCTGGGAACGCCTCGGGATCCCCCGGTAAGAGCTAGACGAAGTGGCTGGGGAGAGGGAAGTCTGGGTTTCCCTGCTTAGGCTGTTGCCCCCGCGACCCGACCTCGGATAAGCGGAAGATGATGGATGGATGAAAGTATTTGTATTTCAGTTTGCCTTAACGATCGAATAAGTAAAATTAAATCCAGTGCTACAATCCTTTAACTGGTAAATCACCCTCTTGTTGCTTCTCACTCAAACCTTCCCAAAATAGAGTAAGAGAACAAGATGGCTGATCAACACTTTTTTATTCATGCATCCATTTTCATGAACCCAAAAACTAAACTCCCAAGGTGTTACTAACCTGGTGACGCAGGTTCGCGTACGCACGGAAGCACCACCCCCACAACTTCGTGAGCACACAGAAAAGGCGCTCCAGCTTGCCCATTCGTTCCTAAAGTGCAGTTGGCGTCGGGGTCGTGCCGGACGGCCCAGCGAGGCTTCACTGTAAGGACCCCACGCAGAAACCCAGGAGGCCTTGAATGAAAAACAAGGTCGGGCTCATTTACGGTACAGAATGTAACAAACCAATATCATGAAAATACTGTAAACAAGGAAACATTACGAATGCTGTCAAATTATTATCTTTTTTAAGAACAGATTAATCACAATATTAAAGTGTGATAAATCGCATTGAATTATTTGCTTGTATAATTTGAACTACCGTATTTCCTTGAATAGCCGCCGGTGCGCTAATTAATTTAAAAATTCTTCTCACTCATGCGCTTATTCAAGGCATGCGGTAAATGTAAGCAGGCGCTAATAATTTTAAAACCTCTTCTCGCCCCTGCGCTTACCAATGGCATGCAGTCAAAAATTGAGTGTGGTATAAAAATTAAAAAAAGGAAAAAAAAAAAGAAAATTCTTCTGCAGCCGCGGCCCGGTGGTTGGGGACCACTGCTGTACAACATGTCATCGCACCCACTTTAACACCATGCTATCTGCGTGCCGGCCGGACGCATTTCCCTGCTTCTCATATGAGATTGTAATGCATAATTGGTCAACAGCCATACCTTCTACACTGATGGTTGTGATATAAACAACTTTAACACGCTTACTAATATGCGCCACACTCTGTGAACCCTAACCAAACACATTTCAGGAGAACATTGGCTATGTAACACATTATAAACGCAACATAAGAATTACCCAGAATTCCAATGGATCCATGACTCTTGGCTATATTATACTATATTGGCTATATCTAAACTTTGTACACTGCTGCTGGAATTTTAATTTTCCTGAAGGAACTCTCCTGAAGGAATCAATAAAGTACTATCCATCTATCTATACACGCGCCCCCAAACCCGCCCACCTCAACCGGCGCAAGGGGAGGGGCTTTGGTGCTGGCGGGGTGTATAATATAGCCAAGAGTCATGGATGCATTGGAATTCTGGGTAATTCTTATGTTGTGTTTATAATGTGTTACAGAGCCAATGTTCTCCAAAAATGTGTTTGGTGTGGGTTCACAGAGTGTGGTGCATATTAATAAGAGTGTTAAAGACAAGTTGTTTTATATCACAACCAACAGTGTGATCTGTATCGCTGTGGAACAAGACCCTTGGTTTACACAGAGTAAAAGCAAAAAAAAAAACTCCTCCACCATTTTGAAAATAACGGCAGAGGAAGCGTCACTCGTGACGTCGCGAATTTGACCCGGCGGTAAAAGTAAGCATGCGCTAATTAATTTGGGGAGCGGGTTTGATCCGGCAGTACTTCAAGGCAGGCACATATTACATGCCTGGCGGCTATTCAAGGAAATACGGTAACTTAAAACAAAACATTTTGACACAAATCCACACAATCCTGTCCCTTTGGCAAGAAGTTTGGAGATAAGGAGATTACTATTGTCTTGATAATAGGAAAGTGGAGGAAATAACAGGCATGTTCTCGCTCTGAGCCCATGAATGATTTCAGATGATTTTGAGAAAGGTTAGAGATCTCTGCAGTGGAAGCTGGTTCTCATGAAAATATGGATGTGGAATGGTAGAAACCAGTGGTGATTTCGGTTGGATTAATTGTAAATAAGTTATTTCATTTTTACTCAAATATGATTGTTTCCCGGTGGCAGAGGGGTTAGTGCGTCTGCCTCACAATACGAAGGTCCTGCAGTCCTGGGTTCAAATCCAGGCTCGGGATCTTTCTGTGTGGAGTTTGCATGTTCTCCCCGTGAATGCGTGGGTTCCCTCCGGGTACTCCGGCTTCCTCCCACTTCCAAAGACATGCACCTGGGGATAGGTTGATTGGCAACACTAAATTGGCCCTAGTGTGTGAATGTGAGTGTGAATGTTGTCCGTCTATCTGTGTTGGCCCTGCGATGAGGTGGCGACTTGTCCAGGGTGTACCCCGCCTTCCGCCCGATTGTAGCTGAGATAGGCGCCAGCGCCCCCCGCGACCCCGAAAGGGAATAAGCGGTAGAAAATGGATGGATGGATGGATGGATGATTGTTTGCTTATACATTGTGTTAGACAAGCTGAAGAGAAACGGAACTTGGCGTTAGATTGATATATATATATTTTTTTCCCCAAGATGGCGCTGCTGTAGTGGCTGCTGTTGGCAGGAGCTCTGTGCTCTTGTGTCACCCTTTTGTGTTTCCCTCTTGTTTTCATGTCTTATTATATTTTTTTGCCTTTTAGTCCGGGACCCTTTGGGACTGTGTGACAAGGGGTGGCACTTTCGTGATCTCTCTGGTGCTTTTTTGTGGACTTCTGGATCTGCCTCCCGGGAGCCTTTTGGCCATGGAGACCAGCTGCTGGGTCTCTGCCACACCAGAGTCGGTTTGGAGGAACTGGAGGAGGTGCGGATGAGGGGACAGGGCTGCGGAGCTGGCACTGAGCGCTGGGACGGAGAGGCTTCGCGGTGTCTTGGCTGGGTGAGCAGGTGTTGGACACCTCAGTCACCTTGGACGTATCCTTGCTCATCCATTGGGACTGGACACTGGCCGAGAGTGGAGTCTGCTGTCTCGTAGCATCGACTAGATACACTCTTGTACTTTATATAATTTCAGGGTATGTCAGGTGTACATCACCCATGGCATTTGTTTACATTCAGGAACGGCGTCTTAGCAGTGACGCGGTGAGCTACGGTGTGTAGTGAATCATGTTTAACTATTCCTCATCCTGCAGGATCGATACTTGTAAGAAACATACTTTATTTGTCACCATGGAGGTGAGGACTAGTGATTAAGAGGTAGCTAAAACACTGCAGACTGCGGATGGGCGTTAGCTGTTAGCTAGCTAGAAATGTCTTAAAGCACCTCTTTTCTGAGGGTGTTTCAGTGTTATAGCTTCACCTTTATTTCTAAGTTTTAGCCCGAAATGCAGCCATTCTCCCTTTTCTGTCCACACACATTGTCTGCTTGTAAGTACGCTGTGATTGTGCGCTGCCGAACATGCTCCTCTGCTTGTAAAACCAGAAATGTCACGACGTAACGAGGCACCTTCATGCCCGTTAAAAAAAGAAAAGAAAAGAAAAATGGGGAACCGGTACTTTTCAAACAGAGTAGGTACCGTTTTTAATTCATTAGTACTGTGATACTATACACTGAAAAAAATGATGTTTTGGCCTTGTAATTTTTACCACGGATATTAATTTAAATTTTACAAGGATTTATTATTCCACCTATTTTACTTTAAAATCTCACCTTTTATTTAATGTCTTACTTGATGGTTGTTTGTAACTTTGTACCCTCACTTTTATATGTAAATTTGATCATTCACTCCAAGTAATATTTTACAACCTAATACCAGAAAGTAAGATGTACTTGGGTAATAGAATAAAACCTCGCCACCTTGTGGCCACTCAGCGCATGCGTCAGAGGATCGTTTGCGCTTTTCCTCTCAGACACGCCCAGGGGCAGCAGGTGTTCACCGGAGGGCAGGAGATGGCGTGGACAGTCATTTTAACTGTTCAAGTCAGTGATGGAATATGGAATACTTAACATTAGCATTAGCTAACCCGTTTAGCCTGCCAGCTAGCAAGCTAGCTAACAACTCCAAACTTGGCATTGTAGCACGCGGCTGCTTTTTTGGATGTGTTTATGGTCGCAGAACAGGAGCTTTTATATATATATATATATATATATATATATATATATATATATATATATATATATTCCAATTTCCAATTTCTTTGCTCCGGAGTCCGACAGCATTAGCATGGTTATCTCCTGCTGTTTATTTATTAAATTTTTTGGGCGGTAGTCCAGCAGCGGTGTCCTCTTCCCGCCTCCCGAACCGCTTATACCACCACAAAGATGGGATATTCAGGTCCAGCCCTAGTAGACTCATGTTTATAATATATTGAATTGAATTGAAATATTTTTTTCAAACCTGCACTGTACACATAAGCACAAGTTGTTTTTTTTGTTTGTTTTTTTTTACATTTTGGCAGAGCTATTGATGCAAGGCTTGAACAGGGGTTGGATGGAGCAGATGCTCATAATACCCCTCTCACTCATTCCACATTTAACATAATCAATATAATACAAGTACAATACTCACTAAACAAAAACAAGAAAAACTCCTGTACACTAACAATACTATGAGACAAGACAAAACACACACACACACGCGCACACACACACGGACCCAGACACTCTCTGACCATACACCTCTCTCCCAACGCTCTGTGCTGAGGGCATCACTCTTTTTCCTCCTCGTACTTCTTCAGTACTTATTTTTTAAACAGTGTTTTAAATTGAATCATGCTAGAACACATTTTTAAGTTGTCCCCTAAGTTGTTCCACAGAGTGACTCCACGCACTGAAATGCACATTGATTTTAAAGTTGTTCTAAATTTAGGCAAATATAATTTGTTGTTTCCTCTTAAACTGTTACTATGGTGAACATCTCTATCATGGAATAGGTTCTGTATATTGGATGGTAGACAGTTTTGGGATGCCCTAAACATAATTTGAGCAGTTTTAAAGTTGATCACATCGTTCAGTTTAAGTTGCTTTAAGTCCATAAACAGTGGATTTGAATGATGTCTGTAGTGAACATTGGAAACAATCCTGATGGCCTTTTTCTGCAGAGTGACTAAAGGTTGTAGATGTGATTTATAACAATTTCCCCAGACTTCAACACAATAGTTTAAATATGACATAATAAATGAATGATACAATAAAAGCAGAGCATTGGTGTTCAATAGATGACATGATCTCCTCATCATTCCAACACATTTAGCAACTTTTGTCCTTGGGTAACTTATATGGGGCTTCCATGAGATATTTTCATCTATCACCACTCCTAAGAATTAATTTTGTTGAACATATTCTATTGGTGTATCATCAATAACAATCCTGATCGGTATATTACTTTCGCAATTGCTAAACAGCATTATTTTGGTCTTCTTTAAGTTCAGAGACAATTTGTTTGTATTAAACCAAGTTTTTAACTTTATCATCTCC
This sequence comes from Nerophis ophidion, assembly GCF_033978795.1. Taxonomy (NCBI): domain Eukaryota; kingdom Metazoa; phylum Chordata; class Actinopteri; order Syngnathiformes; family Syngnathidae; genus Nerophis; species Nerophis ophidion. The sequence continues at coordinate 23,842,253 of NC_084635.1, forward strand.
TCAGTTACAGAAGTCAAAAGTTGCTTCACGTCGTCATCAGCACATGTTATGATTGTATCGTCAGCAAATAGGATGAATTTCAGCAGTGTTGATACCTGACATATTTCATTGATATATATACTAAATAGTGTGGGACCCAGTATCGACCCCTGGGGGACTTCACAGGTTATGTTCATGAGTGTAGAATGATGTTGGTCCATCTGAACAATCTGCTGTCTCTCATTTAAGTAGCTCTCCAACCATTTCCCTGCCATATAATATGATCTGTGGCAAATATCAGTAATATCTGCTCATAAACAGTTGTTGACATGTTGTTTTAAATTCAGAAAATATGCTATTGGTTTCAGTTTTGTGGTTACTGTGGGGGAGCGTGATTTATTTTTTTCAATAACAAGTATTTTTTTAAACAAGTATTCCAATAAGAAAAAATGGCAAGTTTGAAACTGAATTGCAAAATTGCAGCAACAAGCACACCCTCTTCAGGACCTAAAAATATATCAATTGTAACTTGTCTGGTGGGATTCGTAATTTTGGAGCAAGGTTAATTTACTATACACCATCCGTGGTCATTTTAATTTCAAAAATATTTTAGGGGAACTTTCTGTGTCGTCAGTGTTCTTCAGATAAACATTTGCTTTAATTTCTCATATTGCAACACATGGTATTTTAATGATATGTCATAATATAATTTCTCAATATATTTCACAGAATATTGAAGGATGTTGACTCTCAGGAATTTGGTCTCAACAGCTTACGCAAGGTAAGATCAAATTAGTGCTGTTGAAGGTTTAAATTGAATTTTTTAATGACACCAATATGATTTAGTTACAGGTGCCTCAACATGAGATGGAGGTGAAGATGTGTAGTTTTGAATCAGACAAGCGAATAGGATTGTTAAAACACTATAGGCTAAAACATGGAAATAGTGGCCGCAGTCAGTCAGTACCTTGTCTTCACACTGATTGCCCTTGTTCATTCAAAACATTTAATGCCCTTATTATACTGGGGAGACTACAATATTAATTGTTCTAGCAAGGTGCGTGTCTTGATCAAGTTGTGTTTTTATCTTCTGTTTCAGATCAAAGAAGAGTTCAGTAGGATAACAACACTTCATCTGGAGCAAACCTTTTTGTCAAAACTGGACACACACACTCCCAAACTCCTGGAGATATTTAGGACAAAGGGCGGAGTTGCAGGCACAAAATCAGACTGATGCCGGATTCACTTGGCCAAGTAAAGTTACAGGGACATTAATGTAATTTTTGTCAGTCATCTTGTGTTGGGCTCATATACACTGAGCTAGCTATTATCATCATCTCTCTCCCTCTCTCTCTCTCTCTCTCTCTCTCTCTCACTCTCTCTTTCTATCTATATCTATCTCTAGCGCTCTCTCTGCCTCTCTATATCTCTCGCTTTCTCTCTGTCTATCTCTCTCTCTCAAATTAAATAAATTAATTAATATAAATGATAAATAAATGTGTTGTACTTGTATAGCGCTTTTCTACCTTCAAGGTACTCAAAGCTCTTTGACACTACTTCCACATTTACCCATTCACACACACATTCACACACTGATTTAGGGAGCTGCCATGCAAGGCGCTAACCAGCACCCATCAGGAGCAAGGGTGAAGTGTCTTGCTCAACGGACGTGACGAAGTTGGTACCAGGTGGGGATTGAACCAGGGACCCTCGGGTTGCGCACGGCCACTCTTCCACTGCGCTACGCCAATTCAATTACGTTGCCTTTTACCATGGCATAGTTAATTTTGTGTATCTGTTTGCCTATACATGTTCTTTGCAATAAATTTGCTTCTCTGTTTTATAGCAATATGTTGAAGGCAGAAGAGATCTCATCATGCGTTGCCTAATGGAGTTCCTTGGAGAATCGGGAGAGGAGCTAATCAAAGACTGCCAGGTACATTTTGAAAATTTGGGATTTTCTGATGATTATTCTCACCATAGTAAATGTATCTTTTCTCCAACATAATACTATAACCTCTGTTCTTTGTGTAATAATGTATTTCCATAAAAGTCACATGTGCCACTATATATGAGGAAAAACATATGTATTCAGATTAACACATTTTAGGCCATTAACTTAAATTGGCAATTAATTGCAATGTGTTCCAATTTTTCAACTGGTTCTGAATCTGAACTGTTTGAAAAGCAAATGTTTTGAAAGTATGAAAGATGGTATTTCAAACAACCTTCTGGATTTTTTAGACAATCTTGTTGAAAAAAATGATGGTTGTCTCAGTGACCCAAGTGTACACTGACAAATTAAAGTGCAAACCTGGGTTAACCTAGACAAAGATCAAATAAAATAAAATCAATAGTTACCTAAATACTTCCCCAGCACTCAAACAATGCAGTGGTCTCTGTATGTGTGGGTCATATGAACTGGCTGTGTATAATATTGACCCTGAGCACAGAATCACGTGTTATTCACAGGATGTAGGTGCCTCAGTTCATCATGTCCTCAAGATCCTCGTCATCAGTGGAAATGCAGCACAGGAAGGCCACAATCCTGCCCATGTGTCAGTCATCGTCGAAGGAAAAGAGGTTCTGGATGACTACAAAGCCGTGGCAAAGGCTTGCCTTCTGCTCATGGGCTTAATCTACGCCATGAACTTGAGTTACCCACTGAAACTGAAATATACATTTTAAGTGTTTCAGAAGCTTTTTCTAGAGCTGGATGTTCTGAAAATGTCGCCCGAGGTACGGTCTTTGCGAAATAAACTTCTACAGTGTACATATGCTGTTTTATTATATAGCTGTTCTTTGGTGTGTGGAAGCAGTACATGACGCTTGTCAATGTAACTTGTTGAAAGATTTTGCTGTTGTGCTTAAAAGTTATAATTCAGGACATTTTATCGGGTCTTTTACCTGTAATTGTTCGCATTAATATGAATGTTCTAAAACAAAAAATCACTGTTTTATAATGTTTTGTCTGGTAATGCTGCTGGAAAATGTAATAAAAGTGCTCTTGTTTGAAAGTGTGTTATCATTTCATATGTGTAGAAGATGTGTTAAGATAATTTAATTTAATTAACAGTAGGCCATGTTAAAAATACAACACATTCATATTACAATAGTGGTGTAGGTGGGAGCTTAAATATTGTGTAAATATTACTTAAATATTGCTCCGAATAAAGTAAAGAAAAACTAATTAAATTATCCTGAAAATCAAGCATTTTTATAAGGGATTTGTAAGTAGATACAAAGGTAGTTTTGAGTAAAATTTACTATCAAAGAGTGAGTACATTTTGTCTCTAAGAAAGAAAATCTGTAGTAATGTTTACTTGAGTTTTTTTAATAAAAACTAATTATTGCTGGCAAGTAAACTTTACTTGACTATTTCCCGAGTAAAAGTTACAAAGAATTTCTGTGTGGAAATTGTTACCTAGCTTTTTTTAAGTAAATGGCACTCCAAATTTTTTTCAGTGTACTAGTACCGGTATACCGTACAACCCTAGTCCAGACGCACAAATGCATTGGTGATGCGATCCACAGCCTCGGCACAGAATTAAGTGTTATTGTGCATCTGTTTCTGTTGTCTAGATTGCCATTCAGAAAAGGTGTTACACTTTATAGATGTGTGCTGCTGGTTCAACACATCACACACATGTAGTAGGAGCAGGATAACATGAATGTGCAAAAAAATTATCAAGTGTCTCCGTAGTAAAATCCCCGTATGCATGCAAAATCCCCATAAAAATAAGGCAGTCTCCACCACTTATCGATTGCACACGCAGTGTTAGTAGATCACATGCAACACGCCCAGTCAGAGTAGACTTTTTTTTTTTGCACACGCTGCTTAGCACGTAGTAATTTGGTTCTTAGCAAACCAGGTCCTTAGACTGCAAGGGAAACTCAGCTTCTCATAAACTATATATTTTAAAAAAGTGGTACTTTCGTGTGAAGCGACTGGGATGAGAATCAGCACCTCTAAGTCCAAGTCCATGGTTCTCGCCCGGAAAAGGGTGGTGTGCCATCTCCGGGTTGGGGAAGAGACCCTGCCCCAGGTGGAGGAGTTCAAGTACTTCGGAGTCTTGTTCACGAGTGAGGGAAGAGTGGATCGTGAGATCGACAGGCGGATCGGTGCGGCGTCTTTAGTAATGCGGACGTTGTACCGATCCGTTGTGGTGAAGAAGGAGCTGAGCCGGAAGGCAAAGCTCTCAATTTACCGGTCGATCTACGTTCCCATCCTCACCTATGGTCATGAGCTTTGGGTCATGACCGAAAGGACAAAATCACCGGTACAAGCGGCCGAAATGAGTTTCCTCCGCCGTGTGGCGGGCCTCTCCCTTAGAGATAGGGTGAGAAGCTCTGCCATCCGGGAGGAACTCAAAGTAAAGCCACTGCTCCTTCACATAGAGAGGAGCCAGATGAGGTGGTTCGGGCATCTGGCCAGGATGCCACCCGAACGCCTCCCTAGGGAGGTGTTTAGGGCACGCCCAACCGGTAGGAGGCCACGGGGAAGACCCAGGACACGTTGGGAAGACTATGTCTCCCGGCTGGCCTGGGAACGCCTTGGGATCCCCACGGAAGAGCTAGACGAAGTGGCTGGGGAGAGGGAAGTCTGGGCTTCCCTGCTTAGGCTGCTGCCCCCGCGACCTGACCTCAGATAAGCGGAAGAAGATGGATGGATGGTACTTTGATGTTTACATGTCATTACTAAATATGCACTAACAATGATTAATTGTTGTTTAGAATCCGCTGTGTTCGCGACAGCTGACACAACTTTCTTCTCATTCATTGTGGTAGCGTCACAGTGCATTAAGCAGTTTTGAAGCCGAGCATCCATTGACTTCAATGGGGGAGCATAGTGTGGCTTGTTTTACTGCAGCCAACGAGGCCTTGTACTGGAACCTCTTGGATAGGAACACTGAAGTTGGGTATTAGATTAGTGTCTTCTAGCATAATAATGAACATACGGCCAAGGCAACCAAGAAGTGACTCCAAAAGAAGCCCATTAAGATGCTGGTGTGGGCTTCTAGCCAAACTTATTCCAGTAACAAATCTTTAGAGGGAATTGAAACTTTGAGTTGCCAAGCAACACGCTTAGTATTTGGAGAGAATCTGTAAAGATGTGTGGACCACGATCCCTCCTGAGATGTGCACGACCTTGGTGAGAAAATACAAGAACCGCCTGACCTCTGTGCTTGCCAACAGGGGCTTCCCACCAAGTATCATATCAGCTTTGGCTTGGGGATAAAATACCTTTTTGAATCAAACCAATACAAATTCATTCATAACAAAATATGTAGTGTTTTTTCAGTTGTTTTAATAATATGTGTTTGTTGAAACTCCTCCACCCAATAATTATGGACTGGTATTTGTACATTCATACACATTTTGTATGTGGGTAGAGGTTACAAAATCAAATCTTGTTACTTTATGAGATCAGAACTAAGGCTGGGGGATATATCGATATATACGATATATCGCAGGTTTGTCTCTGTGCGATATAAAAAATGACTGTATCGTGATATTCGGTTATACGTTCTCACGCAGTTGCTTTTAGCTGCGGGCATTACACTCTTTCCTGTCTCTCCTCACGGAAAAGCGCACTTTCTTACATACGTCACAAACTGTCAGGTCATATGTCATATACGCACACGCCCTCGCAGAGCAGAGAGGTAGCAGCATGGGTAACGTTAGCTGTGATGCTAGCGGAGCCGAACGAGTAGTAAAACGAGAGAAAGAAGGTGCAAATGAGGAAATAATTAATTCCCAAGAAAAACAGCAGGGGGTCCATCGTCTAACAGTGGTTTGGTTCAAGTGTCCAACAGACAACCGTAATTTGTCAAGCATTCGGCAAAAGCGTTGCTACCAAAAGTAGCATTACTACCAATATGTAGCATCATTTGAAAAGTCACCCGCTAGAGAATGAAGAGTGTTTGAAACTGCATATCAACATCTCCATTCGGTGCCACACGCCCACACTGTCATTACCAGATCAACACCGTATGAAAAAAATAGTCAACAATAGAATTTAATAACATCCATAGTAACTTTCCACATAGCGAAGGACGAATACTATTTGATTTCCTTTAAAGCAGCTCATTTTTATTTGACACTTAAAATGTCTCTGACAATCTTGCACTTTCTGTTTTGAAAATGACATGAATGTTTGTGCCACTGCTTAATAACTGTTTAATAAATACAGTTTTGGTCAATTGACTTGGTTGTGATTTCCTTCTCTGCATGAAAGTTTAAAATGAGCATACTGTGTATTAATGCAGTATGAAGAAGAATGTTTTAATGTAGACACATAGAATCATCAAACTGCTGTGATTATATGTATCAAGTGTTCATTCAAGGCTAAGGAAAAATATCGAGATATATATCGTGTATCGCGATAAGGCCTAAAAATATCGAGATATTAAAAAAAGGCCTTATCGCCCAGCCCTAATCAGAACCATCAATAGGTTTAATGCCTCCATACTTGTGTACATTGTTACAAAGAAAAAACACTTTTTATGCATTACGTTCTAACAATGTGTATGTTTTAAGTGTTCCGCATTTACGGACCAAATTTGGCAAAAGACCTTTCGGCATTGCTGCCCCTATGGCATGGGAGGCATTACGGATAAAACTAAAACTCTCTGAACTACTTCCATTTGGAGCCTTCCGTTCGATCCTGAGGAACAGACAGCGAGATACGTTTGCTCAGTGCCAGTGTTTTTAAAAGGTGTAAATCTTTATTGTTTTACAGTTCTCTCATGCATTTTTAAATGTATGTCTTAATGTCTTACTTTTCTGAAACCGCTCTGTGACATGTGCCGTTGACCTCTTGGCCAGGTCACCCTTGTGAACGAGATCTTGATCTCAATGGGTTTCTCATCTGGTTAAATAAAGGTTGTAAATAATGTAATTAAATAAATATGCGGTGCTTCTCAAACGCATTCCAGAGTTAGTGCCCTGGAGGAGTGAAACTGCTAAAAAACATTACCAGATTCTCATTCAGGAGCTGACTCACACCCAATTAACTCTCCCGTCGCACGCCTTCCGCAGCTTTTTGTCTAACAGTGAAGTTTATCAGTTAAATGTGGGAATGACAAAGTGTCCTGCAGCTCTTGAATAAAACATGAATGTTAATTAGCTTTGTTTCAGTGAAATAGTGTCAAGATCAGGGGTCTCAGACTCGCGGCAATTGGCCTGCGAGACAGCATTTTGCGGTCCGCACCTTGATATGACAATTTATGAATGGCGCTTGACAGCGTCACACTTGCCATACCTCCTGATATTTCCGGGAGACTCCCGAGTTTCAGGGAAACCATTCTCTGGAATTTCTGTCAATTTTCACCCAACCAACAGTATTCAAGGGGTGCCGTAATGGCACTGCATTTAGTGCCCTTTTCAACCTGTACAAACAGTGTGCCAGTCAAATTGCATGGCGTATCTGGCTTTTAAACACACACGTAGGCGACTGCAAGACAAACACATTTCGGGAGAACATCCGCACCGTAACACAACATAAACATAACAGGAAAAATACCCAGAATCCCATGCACCCCTAACTCTTCCGGGCTAAAATATACACCACGACCCCCAACCCTGCCATCTCCGGGTTGGGGAGGAGACCCTGCCCCAAGTGGAGGAGTTCAAGTACCTAGGAGACTTGTTCACGAGTGAGGGAAGAGTGGATCGTGAGACCGACAGGCGGATCGGTGCGGCGTCTTCAGTAATGCGGACGTTTTACCGATCCGTTGTGGTGAAGAAGGAGCTGAGCCGGAAGGCAAAGCTCTCAATTTACCGGTCGATCTACGTTCCCATCCTCACCTATGGTCATGAGCTTTGGGTCATGACCGAAAGGATAAGATCACGGGTACAAGCGGCCGAAATGAGTTTCCTCCGCCGTGTGGCGGGGCTCTCCCTTAGAGATAGGGTGAGAAGCTCTGCCATCCGGGAGGGACTCAAAGTAAAGCCGCTGCTCCTTCACATCGAGAGGAGCCAGATGAGGTGGTTCGGGCATCTGGTCAGGATGCCACCCGAACGCCTCCCTAGGGAGGTGTTTAGGGCACGTCCAACCGGTAGGAGGCCACGGGGAAGACCCAGGACACGTTGGGAAGACTATGTCTCCCGACTGGCCTGGGAACGCCTCGGGATCCCCCGGGAAGAGCTAGACGGAGTGGCTGGGGAGAGGGAAGTCTGGGTTTCCCTGCTTAGGCTGTTGCCCCCGCGACCCGACCTCGGATAAGCGGAAGATGATGGATGGATGGATGGATGGACCCCCAACCCTGCCCCCCACACATTAACCCCCGCTCTGTGCGTCGGTTGAGGTGGTGTATAATGTAGCCCGGAAGAGTTAGTGCTGCAAAGGGGTTCTGGGTATTTGTTCTGTTGTGTTTATGTTGTGTTAGAGAGCTGATGTTCTCCTGAAATGTGTTTGTCTTTCTTGTTTGGTGTGGGTTCACAGTGTGCTGCATATTTGTAACAGTGTTAAAGTTGTTTATACGGCCACCCTCAGTGTTGATCAAGTATGAATTGCATTCACTTACTGTGTCCTCAAAAGCCTAACACAACATGTGGCTGGGCCAGGGTAAAGGCGGACGCGATGTTATGTAATAGAGGACGTTAAAGGCGGTGCTATCACGGCACACCCCAAAATTGTCCCGATTTTCACCCGGCCGACTTTGTTAAGGGCGTGCCCCGGGCGATTGTCTGGATGTGCACAGAAAATCGGGAGTCTCCTGTAAGAATCGGGAGGTTTGGCGAGGAGGTTTGGCCTTTGGGAAAGTACTTCAAAGAAAGTGAATACATTAAAAAGTGCATTTAATATTTTTTAAGAAATATTTTCTTGTGGCCCAGCCTCTCCCAGTTTCTTCATCCAGTGGCCCCCAGATAAATTGAGTTTGAGACCCCTGGTCAAGATGGTGCTTTAGTGCAGTGGTTCTCCAATGAGGGTAAGTGTACCTCTAGGGGTACTTGAAGGTATGCCAAGAGGTACGTGAGATATTCTTTAAATATTCTAAAATAAGCAACAATTCAAAAATCCTTTATAAATATATTCATTGAATAATACTTGAACAAAATATGAATGTAAGTTCATAATAAAGTGTGAAAAAAAATGCAACAATGCAATATTCAGTGTTGACAGCAAGATTTTTTGTAGATATGTTTCATAAATATTGATGTTAAAGATTTCCTTTTTTGTGAAGAAATGTTTGGAATTAATTTCATGAATCCAGATGGATCTCTATTACAATCCCCAAAGAGGGCACTTTAAGTTGATGATTACTTCTATGTGTAGAAATCTTTATTTATAATTGAATCACTTGTTTATTTTTCAACAAGTTTTTAGTTATTTTTATATCTTTTTTTCCAAATAGTCCAAGAAAGACCACTAAAAATGAGCAATACGTTGCAGTGTTATACAATTTAATACATCAGAAACTGATAACATAGTGCTGTATTTTACTTCTTTATCTCTTTTTTTTAAACCAAAAATGCTTTGCTCTGATTAGGGGGTACTTGAATTAAAAAAAATGTTCACAGGGGGTACATCACTGAAAAAAGGTTGAGAACCACTGCTTTAGTGCATTCATTTGGAGGACACCAACAAGCCAAATAAGTTGCCTTAAATATATTAACAGTTGTATAATGACATTCACTTATGGATTTATAGCACCTTTCTGGACAACCAAAGCCCCTCACAGAATAGAACCCATTATTAATTCTCTTCACAAATAATTATGATAAACTCTTTGGACTCTTTGAAAATAATATATTATTCGTCATATGTTATTTATGAAGAAAAATGTTTTATTTCCAATGAACTGATGTTAATTTGAGTATGAATAAGAACAGGAAGTGAACGTATGTGTTAGTAACAGGTAGAAAAGGGGTGGGACTACATAAGCTTTGCTTCTCCCTACTCCTTTTCTGACATGTAAAGAAAAAAAATAAGATTTGTGATCTGCCATTTTTGAAATGTTATACATATTTGAAATAAACTTTACCCAACCAACCAACAGTTACAAATTAATGGGAGTAAGCCAGTATGTATCCATAGATCCCATGAGGTCTCCTGACAAAACTGCATCTGAAAAATGCACTCACATTTCTAAACTAGTGTGAGCCGCACCGGAAGCAATGTGGAAACTGCAATGTACCCACTTTACCTTCTGAGCCACTGCTACACAATCTGATCTAATTATGAATTTGAGTGTGCACTTGTTGTCGAGAGTTTAAATTGTATTTAGGCTGAGCCTCTCCCTTTTTTGTGACAAGTATTGTTCATGTTGGGTAACGTACATCCACCACACTGTGGAGTCACACAGTAGCCTTTTGAAGACATTTCTCGTTAGTAAAGTTTTTCGTTAATGAGACTTTTAACTATCATTTTTAATCCACTTTTTATCCTTTTTATGATGTTGCCCCTTTTGTTTTAATTTTTGTTTTACTTCACCTATGTTTTGTACAGCGCTTTATGTTTTTATCTGTGAAAAGCGCTTTATAAATTGGGTGTGGGTTTTCCTTGCCCTTATGTCGTAGTCGTAGTGGTTTGTACAGTCCTTTGAGACATTTTGTGATTCAGGGATATATAAATAAACATTGATTGATTGTAGCTGAGATAGGCGCCAGCGCCCCCCACGACCCCAAAAGGGAATAAGCGGTAGGAAATGGATGGATGGATGATTGATTGATAACTACAATTGACTTACATACTGTCACGCCCATGAGATCTTGTTTTGATTTTGTCATGTTTGGTTCTTTTTTGGACACTGGTATCCCGCTTTTGCACTTCCTTGTTTCTCTAATCTCCATGTCAACTCATTGATTTTCACCTTGCCCTCAAGTCACGCCCTTGTCCACAGCCCCCACACCTGTTTGTAATGATCACTGATATTATTTAAACCTGTAGTTGCCAAGTATTCAGCCTGGCAACTTCCCATATTCCTCATCTGCTTCATGCCATGCTATGCTGTTCATTTTGTCCACGCCATGTAAGTTTTGCTATTTATGCCACAGTGCAAGTGTTTTTGTTTCATGTTTGTAATTTGTAGCCTTTCTGCTAGTCTTTTGTTTTTTCATTAATCAAGTTTGTTCTCTGCCAGTGTACGCGCCATTTGTCTCCCCTTTTGTAGTTTATTAGTGTACAAATAAAAAATGTATTCACATTCTCGCCTCGCTCGTGCCAACTATCCTTTGTGTCGAAGAAACAACCCACGCCATAGTCCAAGTCCTGACACATATTTACCGTATTTTTCGGACTATAAGTCGCAGTTTTTTTCATAGTTTGGCCGGGGGTGCGACATATACTCCGGAGCGACTTATGTGTGAAATTATTAACACATTACCGTAAAATATCAAATAATATTATTTATCTCATTCGCGGAAGGGACGAAAAAAATGTCAGCAATCGTCACACACACGTCAGTAATTGTCACACTCACGTCAACCAATAAGAATTTGGCGGGGGAGGGTCATGGCAGAAGTGCATTGTGGGTCATGGAATGCTAACTGCTATATGCTATATGTTACTGCCGTAGCTATTAAAATGGATAATTTCATCGTTGGCGGTAACTTATAAAAACTGAGAAGGGCTGAACAAAAATTGGACCGAAAAGGAAATCATGTACTGCAGATTACAAGCTGGACGTAGTGAAATATGCAGCAGAAAACGACAAAAGAAAGCGGCGCATACCTTTGGAGTTGGCAGAGTTGTTTAGAAGCGACATCGAGTAAGAAGATTTCATGGGATTTATCGATGAGGAGTGACAGATTGTTTGGTAAACGTATAGCATGTTCTATATGTTATAGTTATTTGAATGACTCTTACCATAATATGTTACGTTAACATACCAGGCACCTTCTCAGTTGGTTATTTATTCGTCATTCCTCATAATTTTTAACTAACTTGAAGTGTTTTGCCAAATCAACCTGAAGTTTTCTTTATTTTTAAGTTTTAATGCCATGGTTTTACCAGTCCAGCCGTGTGTGAACAGGTTTTCCTCTATGCGGCCTTTGAGCTAAAATGAGTTTGACACCCCTGGTTTAGCTGATTGGAGAGCTAGCCTTTGCAGCCAGTGGGTCTATGACAAAGACTTCCGTTTTGTTTGATCAGCCGTTTTACTGCCGTGTTACAGGCACCATTTAAAAACAATTACGGCATGTAAATACAAATTTACAGTATAAATAACAAATTTTCCAATGTATATATCTGCAGCTTATAGTCCGGTGCGGCTAATATATGGAAAGATAAGAAACATTTTGCACAAATGTTTTATGTTGTATCCCGGTGCGCACTATAGTCTGGAAAGTACGGTATTTTAGTTTTTTTTTTAAAAATCTAAAGATTTCAGTGTGTTTAGGTACTTTGTGAGCACATTCAACAATAGCTGTCATGATCCATGGCCGGATCATGTTTTGTTTAGTTATGTTCTGATATTTTTGGACACCCTTAGTTCATGTTTTGTGCACCACTGGGTTTGTTTTGGTTTCAATGGGGATTCATTGGGTTCACCTGCCTCTGGTTAGTGGTCGGCACAATCCCCTGCAGTCGACCACTAATCAGAGAGCTATTTATTCACCTTTCTCGCCACGCACAGTCTGGCTTCATCGTTTGCTGTATGCAACAGTCACGTTGGTACTCCTGTTTATGGCTAATGATTCCTGTGCTAAGCTTTGATTCTTTAGCTTCTCGTGCAAACGGCACGCTTTCCTTTTGTTTGGTTCCTGTCTTTTTGTAATGTGTAGGATTTATGACAATAAATCATATTCCTACCATCTCCCTTTTGTCCGGAGTTGTCCGTTTGCAACCTGGGAGAACGACCCTGCATAAAGATGCAACCCGCAAGTGACAATACCACGATAATAATTATAATCGTGGACACAATAACCGAGAAATTAAATATTCATATTGTTACATCTCTACCTACTAATAAATAATTTTAACAGAGATTGTGAACAGATGCAAAATGGCTTATCATATTTTTCAGACTATAAGTCGCAGTTTTTTTCATAGTTTGGCCGGGGGTGCGACTTATAAACGGGAGCGACTTATGTGTGAAATTATTAACACATTATTGTAAAATATCAAATAATATTATTTAGCTCATTCACGTAAGAGACTGGACGTATAACATTTCATCGGATTTAGCAATTAGGAGTGACTGATTGTTTGGTAAACGTATAACATGTTCTATATTTTATAGTTATTTGAATGACTCTTACCATAATATGTTACGTTAACATACCAGGCACCTTCTCCGTTGGTTTTTTATGCGTCATACAACGTAGACTTATTCAGCTTGTTGTTCACTATTCTTTATTTATTTTGAATTGCCTTTCAAATGTCTATTCTTGGTGTTGGGTTTTATTTAATACATTTCCACAAAAAAATGTGACTTATACTCCAGTGCGACTTGTATATGTTTTTTTCCTTCTTTATTAAGATTTTTCGGCAGGTGCGACTTATACTCCGGAGCAACTTATGCTCCAGAATATACGGTACTATAGTTAGTAGTGCTGCGAATCTTTGGGTGTCCCACGATTCGATTCAATATCGATTCTTGGGGTCGCGATTCCATTATAAATCAATTTTTTCGATTCAACGCAATTCTCGATTCAAAAACAATATTTTTCAGATTCAAAACGATTCTGTATTCATTCAATACATAGGAATTCAGCAGGATCTACCCCAGTCTGCTGACATGTTAGCAGAGTAGGATAATTTTTTTTAAAAGCTTTTATAAATTGTAAAGGACAATGTTTTATCAACTGATTGCAATAATGTAAATTTGTTTTAACTATTAAACGAACCAAAAATATGACTTATTTTATCTTTGTCAAAACATTGGACACATTGTGTTGTCAAGCTTATGAGATGCGATGCGAGTGTAAGCCACTGTGACACTATTGTTATTTTTTTAATTTTTATAAATATCTAATGATAATGTCAACGAGGGATTTTTAATCACTGCTATGCTAGAATTATAACTAATATTGATACTGTTGTTGATAATACTAACATTTGTTTCACTACTTTTGTTTTGTTCTGTTTCGTGTTTGTGTCTCCTCTCAATTGCTCTGCTTATTGCAGTTTATTGAGTGCTTATTGAGTGTTGCTGGGTCATGTTTGGTTTTGGGATTGGATTGCATTGTTATGTGTATTGTTTTGTTGGATTGATAAAAAAAAAAAATAAATAAATAAATAAAATAAAAATCAATTTTATTAAAAATGAGAATCGATTCTGAATCGCACAACGTGAGAATCGCGATTCATATTCAAATCGATTTTTCACACACCCCTAATAGTTAGCATGTTGACAATAACAAAGCTGTCATCCCTTTTAAAAACCTGATCTGTAAATTGACGATTGGTGTGATTTATAGCACAAACAACTGAATACCTCATGCTCACTGGAGCTTTTTGACTTTGTGACTCATAAAATACAATCTGACAGTTTCTTACGCACACAGTCCTGTTTCCATCACAACATTGCACTGACATGAGCTCATTTCCAAGAGACCTAGCCTGAACATTACATACCATACCTTAATCTCTCTTGTACCACACAGTTCATCGGTCAGCCCCTGCAACTTGCTAGTAGCTGCATGGCCCAACACGAGTGAGTATTTATTTTTCATATTCACATCTATATGAGTCAATATAAATCCTCTACATAAACATCTAGTAAAAGCTGAGGAATGCCAGAACGCAAATTGAGAATGACCTGTGCAATGACTCTCATCATTCTCCATGGCAGGGTCACCCTAAGGTTGCCCTCATTAGTGTTACAGACGCTCAAATTAGTGTTGATAACAGTTGGAAATTGCATTCTAGATGAATGAAAGTGACCTTAACCTTTACTCATGCTTCTGCACTCTACGGGAATTATCTTATTTTTAGAGCTAGACAAACGTATGAGTCAAATATAACAACAATCTAACATAAGATTGCAGAAAATAAATTAAAGGGTCCTGATACTGCTCATTTCAGATTATATTTTGATGAAGTTTGCTTTAATAAAATACGGTGGCACAAAAGGATGCAAGCGCCCAGCTTACAAGTTTTCCGGTATAAAAGCTGTTTCTCAGTTAGGGGACGGTGTGGCGAAGTTGGTAAAGTGGCTGTGCCAGCAATCTAAAGGTTACTGGTTCAATCCCCACCTTCTACCATCCTAGTCACGTCCGTTGTGTCCTTGGGCAAGACGCTTAACCCTTGCTCCTGATGAGTCCTGGTGAGCGCCTTGCATGGCAGCTCCCACCGTCAGTGTGTGAATGTGTGTGTGAATGGGCGAATGTGGAAATACTGTCAAAGCGCTTTGGGCTCCTTAAAAAGGGGTAGAAAAGCACTATACAAGTACAACCCATTTACCATAGTTGTTGTGCTGTAGAGTCAAAGTGCACTTCTTTTGGAATTTTGCCTATTTTCTCAAAATCATTATGAAACACATGACAGCGGATGGATTTTTTTTTTCATTCTAAATATCAAAGAAACGTAAATAAAAGTCTGCAATCGGAGGTCCTCTATTCCGCCTATAAAATCCAATAAATAACCAATCAAAAAGCAGAAACTTTACTCCATTTACATTTCGTGACTTGAATATTGATCAAGTATTGTTGACGGCGTGGCGCAGTGGAAGAGTGGCCGTGCGCAACCCGAGGGTCCCTGGTTTAATCCCCACCTAGTACCAACCTCGTCACATCCGTTGTGTCCTGAGCAAGACACTTCAATCAATCAATCAATGTTTACTTATATAGCCCTAAATCACTAGTGTCTCAAAGGGCTGCACAGACCACCACGACATCCTCGGTAGGCCCACATAAGGGCAAGGAAAACTCACACCCAGTGGGACATTGGTGACAATAATGACCCAGTGGGACGTCGGTGACAATGATGACTATGAGAACCTTGGAGAGGAGGAAAGCAATGGATGTCGAGCGGGTCTAACATGATACTGTGAAAGTTCAATCCACAATGGACCCAACACAGTCGCGAGAGTCCAGTCCAAAGAGGATCCAACACACAGCAGCGAGAGTCCCGTTCACAGCGGAGCCAGCAGGAAACCATCCCAAGCGGAGGCGGACCAGCAGCGCAGAGATGTCCCCAGCCGATACACAGGCGAGCAGTACATGGCCACCGGATCGGACCGGACCCCCTCCACACGGGAGAGTGGGACATAGAAGAAAAAGAAAAGAAACGGCAGATCAACTGGTCTAAAAAGGGAGTCTATTTAAAGGCTAGAGTATACAAATGAGTTTTAAGGTGAGACTTAAATGCTTCTACTGAGGTGGCATCGCGAACTGTTACCGGGAGGGTATTCCAGAGTACTGGAGCCCGAACGGAAAATGCTCTAAAGCCCGCAGACTTTTTTTGGGCTTTGGGAATCACTAATAAGCCAGAGTCCTTTGAACGCAGATTTCTTGCCGGGACATATGGTACAATACAATCGGCAAGATAGGATGGAGCTAGACCGTGTAGTATTTTATACGTAAGTAGTAAAACCTTAAAGTCACATCTTAAGTGCACAGGAAGCCAGTGCAGGTGAGCCAGTACAGGCTTCACCCTTGCCCCTGATGGGTGCTGGTTAGCGCCTTGCATGGCAGCTCCCTCCATCAGTGTGTGAATGTGTGTGCGAATGGGTAAATGTGGAAGTAATGTCAAAGCGCTTTGAGTACCTTGGAGGTAGAAAAGCGCTATACAAGTACAACACATTTATCATTTATCATTTATATATTTATCATAAGCGCTAACGCAGACAAAGTAGTTATAGCAGCGTGTGTCCGTATGTTTACATCTCGTTGTCTGCTGCTTTCTTGCTTCTTTGGTCCTTGTCACTTTATTGCAGATCATAAATCATACCTCTCACCTGAAAGGTAAATGGCTAAGGATATAATCCGACAAGTTGGGAAACTTTGACAGTAATTTAGGACCTGGAACTGGCGAGAAAGACACAAAAAGTGTGTGGGTGGATTATTAGACATTTTCTATCTAAATGGGAATATAAGAACATCCTAGCAGTCAGCATCCTATTGACAGAGGACCTTGCATGGTAAATGATAAAATTATGTTTTATTGAGTTTGTTGGCTCTCATGAAATCTGCAGTGAGCAGAAATTAGTGATGAAGAAACAATAAAAGCAAACGTTGTGATACGTTTTTGAAATTAATGCGCCGCGTATGCTTAAACTGATCAAAATATGGAAATACTAAATGTTATTATAATGTGCCCGTTAATACATCACATATAAAGTTACATCATGTATAAAAAAAAACAATAAAGGTGTTGGTATGTTTTTTTAAGGGCTTTATAGGCGGAATTACGCAGCTACTACTGTAAGCGAACTTTTGATTGCATTTATATAATATTTACAATGTATTGAAAAAAATCCACCCATCGTCATGTATTTCATAATGATTTTGAACGATAGGCAAAATTCCCAAAAAAGTGCAGTTCCCCTTTAAGTTACTGGCAAAAATGTGTGTTACGAGCTTTCACACAGCTAGTTGGCGTAGAAATCTACCTTCATGTATTTTCCAACCATGGTAATTAAAAAAGTGAGTGAGAAAGAAAGGGAGTGCTGAGAAGAAGAAGCGGATTATATTCATTGATGAATAAATCATCAAAAAACATGTCAGAGCGTGTAGTGGACATGTTGAAAAAGTTTTAATGTATCAGTGTTAGTCTGCTCCATACCTAAGCAGAGTGAACCAATAACATCAGCCAAGCACGTTAAAATAATATCTAAATGGCAGGCATTCATCCAAAAAAACTTGCTGAAGCTGTTGATGGTGTGTTTTTGACAGAGAAGTGGAGAAATTAACCCAATGCAACTTATTTTTTACAAATGCTTTTAGGTTTTAAAATATTTTCTCTTTGACCCTCACTCTTACACATTATATTAAATTTTCCATTGCTGTGCATATTAGCCCTCTTTACACCGCTTATGTTTCCACAGAGGAACCGGGTAATTTCACTCTGCCCTACTTTTCAGATATCCTGCCCTTCCTTGAGTTTTAGAATTTCTTTTAATTCCTCCTCCTTATCAGTCTTCTTTCGCACCACTTTCTCTTTCTCACGGCTGCTCGATGAGCTACTACAAAGCCTCTTCCTGCAAAATTGTTCCTCACAAAAATCACTGTTTTTCTCCATATTTTCCTCACTTTTACTTGAATCCCTTTTCGACCCTGCCATTAGCAATGGATCATTCACCCTTCTCAACTCAATTTTCAACTCGTACAGCTTCCGACACGCCAACTCCAAATCCAACCGTTCTACCTACAAAATGTTTCTCTCAGTCTCCTTATGATGTCTTTTCACAAAGTTATTGATATATACTAGACAGTTTCGAGTTAAAATGGATGGACGTCCGTCCGTTCAACAGGAAGTGAATGCATGTGACATCAAAACTGGAAGTAAAACAAACTGATCAATCAATCATCCATCCATCCATCCATCCATCCATCCATTTTCTATCGCTTATTCCCTCTGGGGTCGCGGGTGGCGTTGGTGCCTATCTCAGCTATAATCGGGCGGAAGGCGGGGTACACCCTGGACAAGTCGCCACCTCATCGCAGACAGGTCAATCAATTTGCATTTATTTAAAAAAAACGATCTAATACATTCACAAATTAAAATGGAGGAAGATAAACATATTTAAACATCCATCCATCTTCTTCTGCTTATCCGAGGTCGGGTCGCGGGGGCAGCAGCCTAAGCAGGGAAGCCCAGACTTCCATCTCCCCAGCCACTTTGTCCATCTCTTCCCGTGGGATCCCGAGGTGTTCCCAGGGCAGCCAGGAGACATAGTCTTCCCAACGTGTCCTGGGTCTTCCCCGTGTTCTCCTACCGGTTGGACGTGCCCTAAACATCTCCTTAGGGAGGTGACCAGATGCCCGAACTACCTCATCTGGCTCCTCTCGATGTGGATATTTAAACACACAAATAAAAATAATATGGCTCTTATGAAAGTTAAAGTACCACTAATAGTCACACACACTAGGTGTGGAGAAATTAACCTCTGCATTTGACCCATCTCCTTGTTCCACCCCCTGGGAGGTGAAGGGAGCAGTGAGCAGCAGCGGTGGCCGCGCTCGGGAATCATTTTGGTGATTTAATCCCCAATTCCGACCCTTTATGCTGAGGGTAGAGTCTATCTCAGTGTCTGGTTATTACAGCCACTCCCAGGGAGAGCCTGGTGGGAGAATGGGGGTGTGATTGTGTCTGCTTGACAGCAAGACAAACAGCGACGAGCGATTACTCCTGCGTTCACAGAACAACGTGGTGCAGCAGCAATCAGAGCATGAAGACCAACCTTGCAGTTTAAAGGGGTGTATCAAACACGCTTAAAATGAATAAACAATATAATAAGCCCACTCAAAGACCTCAGAGACCTGCTCACATCTGAGGCTGCTCAAAGGCTGGGATGTGATTGGATCATTATCAAAATGAGCAGGGTATTCCCCTACGGAAACTGATAGGACAAATTAGCTTAATTGCAGCAATTAACTCAGTTAGATAAAGAAAGAGAAGATGTAAAGACAAACTTTTTTCGATTGTAAGTGTAAAATCAGCTAAATTAACGATGATATGTATTGGGACGTCGTGGCTCGGATGGTAGAGCCTGCAAGTTGAAGGTTCCTGTCTCGAATCCAGCCTCTGTCATCCCAGTCACAGACGTTGTGTCCTTGGGCAAGACACTTTGCCGCACTCATACCAGTGTATGAATGTGAATGAATGTTTGCAAGTGGTCGGAGAGGCCAGAACGGCAGCCACGTTTCCTTCAGTCTACCCTAGGGCAGCTGTGGCTACAAATGTCGCTTACCATCACCTTAGTGTGAACATGAATGATGGCTTCTGAGTTCTCACTGTGATCTTTCAGTGTCCAGATCAAATCCAATTATTATTATTTATTATCAATAGGCCTGCTTCACGGTGGGAGAAGGGTTAGTGCGTCTGCCTCACAATACGAAGGTCCTGCAGTCTTGGGTTCAATCCCAGGCTCGGGATCTTTCTGTGTGGAGTTTGCATGTCCTCCCCGTGAATGCGTGGGTTCCCTCCGGGTACTCCGGCTTCCTCCCACTTCCAAAGACATGCACCTGGGGATAGGTTGATTGGCAACACTAAAATTGGCCCTAGTGTGTGAATGTGAGTGTGAATGTTGTCTGTCTATCTGCGTTGGCCCTGCGATGAGGTGGCGACTTGTCCAGGGTGTACCCCGCCTTCCGCCCGATTGTAGCTGAGATAGGCGCCAGCGCCCCCCGCGACCCCAAAAGGGAATAAGCGGTAGAAAATGGCGTACATCACTGAAAAAAGGTTGAGAACCACTGGTCCATAAGTCAAAACAAAGATTTCAAACCCCGGCTGAGTCATACCAAAGACTATAAAAATGGGACACATTACCTCCCTGCTTGGGACTCAGCATCAAGGGTTGGAATTGGGGGTTAAATCACCAAAAATGATTCCCGGGCGCAGCCACCGCTGCTGCACACTGCTCCCCTCACCTCCCAGGGGGTGACCAAGGGGATGGGTCAAATGCAGAGGACAAATTTCACCACACCTAGTGTGTGTGTGTGACAATCGTTGGTACTTTAACTTTAACTTAACAAATCAACTTTATTTATAGAGCACATTTGAAATTTACCACAGGGGTAGCCAACGTGCTGAACAATAGGCAGGTTAAAAGATAACGCAAGAAAAAACGAGCAAATACAACACAACACAAGCAGAGCACAGTAAAAAAAATGAATAAATAAATAAATAAAACATAGAAACAAGTTCACAGCAGGTGCATTATGGGATGCTATAGCAGGATGGAGATCACAGAGTGTTAAAGGCCAAGGAATAAAAGTGTGTTTTTAAGAGCAATTTAAAAACAGGAAGAGAGGGGACGGGTCTAACACTCAAAGGTAAGTCGTTTCAGGGCTTGGGAGCAGCAGCGACGAAAGCTCTGCCACCTCTAAGCTTCAGCCTTGTGTCAGGGACCGTCAACAGCAGCTGATCGGCTGATCTTAGGGATCGGGGGGATGGGAGGCAGTAAGGCTGAAGGAGGTCGGAGAGATATGTTGGAGATATGTAGAAGTTTAAAGTTGATACGGTAGCGCACAGGGAGCCAGTAAAGGTACGCTAGTATAGAGGTGAGGTGCTCACATCTGCGGGTCTGTGTTAGCAGACGAGCAGCAGAGTTCTGCACAAGCTGCAGACAGGCGAGGGAGGCCTGGCTAATGCCTACATATAAATTTAGAGTGATGTGATAATCAAACACTCTAGAAGTTTAAAATGAAAGAGTATATAAGAGAATTGACAGAGTGTGTACCTTTAGTGCTGAATGATAAGCAGAGGCAGAGTTTGGAGTGTTTTCTTTAGCTTGCTTTCCATTTATATGTACTCACTGTTTAGGTGCCATTTGACGCCCGGTATCATGTTAATAAGTCCTGGGTATGACGTTAAACTACATCCAGGCATGAGATGGGAGGTTGTGTGTGGGGTTAGTGAGTCCCAACTAACATCTATAAAATGCACACAAAGAACCATTTGCACCTTCTCTTGTGACTGGCGGGCGGTCAGCACCATAAAGCTGAGCGGGTCCCTGGGTAAATGGGGCGCGGACAACCAACAGGACAGACTAAGTTCAACAGCCCAGTAAGGCAATTAGTCTAGGAGAAGGATCTCTGATATAAAATACCTCTTCCAACCCGCACCAAGCCAGCGTGGAAGGTGTAGGCTAATAACCAGCATGAAAAGTACGCCAAGAGATCGTTCACTATGGCAGAAACATGCTGAGGCTTTCATCCAGCAGTGGACTGACAACGGCTGATGATGATGATGATGATCATGTTAATTAGTTGCCTGAAAGCGGTTGACTCCACTGTAGAAATAGCCTGCATGTCTATTAGCACATACGATGCAATGGCTCTATCAATGTTGTCCTGGCTAGCAGTCCCTTTGTTAAAATCCAGCTGCTGTTGCTTATGTGGTGGTGGAGGTGAAGTGTGTCTCTCTTTACTAGCTTCGTCGAAACATATTGCTTTAAGCAGATTTGAATTGCTGTTTAAGGCAGTAATAGGATCTTTAATTCAAAACACAACTTACATTTAACTAAAATGTTATTTTCTTTGTGCTCGACAAAAGAACATTTGTGAAAATATCTCCATGTT
Organism: Nerophis ophidion; assembly: GCF_033978795.1. Taxonomy (NCBI): domain Eukaryota; kingdom Metazoa; phylum Chordata; class Actinopteri; order Syngnathiformes; family Syngnathidae; genus Nerophis; species Nerophis ophidion. The sequence continues at coordinate 23,864,366 of NC_084635.1, forward strand.
AAGAAATTTGACTTCGGCTCCGCGATGATGTCTTGTTAGTAAACACAGAAATGCTCCACCCACACACAGCACGCCTCTTCTCCCCCTTGTGGCACAGGAAGATTCAGAAGGACGACACTGCAGCTCTCCAATAAAACAAACTCAGATCTTCTCTGTTTCTACAAACTCCGTTTCCATATGAGTTGGGAAATTGTGTTAGATGTAAACATAAACAGAATACAATGATTTGCAAATCCTTTTCAACCCATATTCAATTGAATGCACTACAAAGACAAGATATTTCATGTTCAAACTCATAAACTTTATATATTTTTTTGCAAATAATAATTCACTTAGAATTTCATGGCTGCAACATGTGCCAAAGTAGTTGGGAAAGGACATGTTCACCACTGTGTTACATCACCTTTTCTTTTGAAAACACTCAATAATAGTTTGGGAACAGAGGAAACTAATTGTTTGAAGCTTTGAAAGTTGAATTATTTCCCATTCTTGTTTTATGTAGAGCTTCAGTCGTTCAACAGTCGGGGTCTCCGTTGTCGTATTTTACGCTCCATAATGCTCCACACATTTTTGATTGGAGACAGGTCTGGACTGCAAGAAGGCCAGGAAAGTACCCGCGCTCTTTTTTTTTAAGAAGCCACGCTGTTGTAACACGTGCTGAACGTGGCTTGGCATTGTCTTGCTGAAATAAGCAGGGGCGCCCATGAAAAAGACGGTGTTTAGATGGCAGCATATGTTGTTCCAAAACCTGTATGTACCTTTCAGCATAAATGGTGCCTTCACAGATGTGTAAGTTACCCATGCCTTGGGCACTAATGAACCCCTATACTATCACAGATGCTGGCTTTTGAACTTTGCGTCGATAACAGTCCGGATGGTTCGCTTCCCCTTTGGTCCGGATGACACGATGTTGAATATTTCCAAAAACAATTTGAAATGTGGAAACGTCAGACCACAGAATACTTTTCCACTTTGCATCTGTCCATCTTAGATGATCTCGGGCCCAGAGAAGCCTGCAGCGTTTCTGGATGTTGTTGATAAATGGCTTTCGCTTTGCATAGTAGAGCTTTAACTTGCACTTACAGATGTAGCGACGAACTGTATTTAGTGACAGTGGTTTTCTGAAGTGTTCCTGAGCCCATGTGGTGATATCCTTTAGATATTGATGTCTGTTTTTGATACAGTGCCGTCTGAGGGATCAAAGGTCACGGTCATTCAATGTTGGTTTCCCTGAAACGTGTGTCTCTGAAACGCCTTTGGGGACGGCTTACGTGGAGTGATTTCTCCAGATTCCCTGAATCTTTTGATGATATTATGGACCGTAGATGTTGAAATCCCTAAATTTCTTGCAATTGCACTTTGAGAAACGTTGTTCTTAAACGGTTTGACTATTTGCTCACACAGTTGTGGACAAAGGGGTGTACCTCGCCCCATCCTTTCTTGTGAATCAATCAGGGCACCCACCTGTTTTCAATTAGTCTGCACACCTGTGGGATGTTCCAAATAAGTGTTTGATGAGCATTCCTCAACTTTATCAGTATTTATTCCCACCTTTCCCAACTTCTTTGTCACATGTTGCTGGCATCAAATTCTAAAGCTAATGATTATTTGCAAAAAAAACTAAGTTTATCAGTTTGAACATCAAATATGTTGTCTTTGTAGCATATTCAACTGAATATGGGTTGAAAAGGATTTGCAAATCATTGTATTCCGTTTATATTTACATTTAACACAATTTCCCAACTCATATGGAAATGGGGTTTGCGGCCGATACTACATAAAAAATAACGCAGTAAGGCATCATGTAGAATCGGTAACTGAGTTACTGAATATAAAAAGTAACGCGTTAGACTACTACTTACCGCCGAAAATAACGATGTTACAGTAATACGTTACTTTGTAAAGCGTTAGTCACAACACTGGTAATATGACATTCTGTCAGCTGCTTTGAGAGAATCCCATAATCACTCGTGTTACTCCTTTTTGTGGGATTACGTCATTACATAACCACTGAAAATGAGCAGATACTTTTTCCGACATTGTCGTGCAGCATCTTGTCTGAAAGACTCACGTTCTGCAGAGAGGACAGGCAGACGGGAACAACAAGCAGCAAGACAAAGGTCAGGGCCTCACACAGCGTCAGCTTCCTGCAAACACATAGACACAAACAATGGAAGCAGAATCATCTTAGTCATGAGACAAATACAGAGGTGTAGACAACACTAGACCAGTAAAGCTGACTTTTGCAATGATTTTTGGCCTCATTGTGAGCCCTTGTGGAGCGGATTATATTCACTGAATTTAAGAAAGAAATCAAAAAAGTGACCAAGTGTGAAGCAGTTTGAGCTACGCACTGCTAGATTGCATAATACTGAAGCACAATGAGTTGATACTGCCAGCCAAGGATGTTAAAATAATATCTAAAAGGCAGGCATTTATCCATGAAAATATGGATAAGCTGCTGATTGTGTGTTTGAAAGAGAAGCAGCTCGAGGAGATCCCGTAATGTCCACTTTCCAAGGCAAATGCTCTACATTATTATTACATTATTTCATAAAATTTCTGTAGTTGTTTGTACATACTATTGTATTGTTTGTTACAAAATGTATTGTCTAAAAGTTAGTTTTTCCAATCAATCAATCAATCAAAGTTAATTTATATAGCCCTGAATCACAAGAGTCTCAAAGGGCTTCACAAGCCATCCTTAGCTCAGATTCCACATTAGGGGAATAAAAACCTCAACCCAATGGACACGATGAGAAACCTCAGGGGGACGACCGGTGCAATGAATGTCGAGTGGATCTAGTTAGTATCAATCAATGTTTATTTATATAGCCCTAAATCACAATTGTCTCAAAGGGCTGCACAAGCCACAACAACATCCGCGGTACAGAGCCTACATAAGGGCAAGGAAAATGTCACGCCAGTAGGACGTTGATGACAATGACTATGACAAACCTTGGAGAGGACCGCATATGTGGGCAACAACCCACATACCCACACCCTCTACGGGAGACCGAAAGCAATGGATGTTGAGCGGGTCTAACATGATATTGTGAAAGTCCAGTCCATAGTGGATCTAACATAATAGTGAGAGTCCCATCCATAGTGGACGGAACTCTCACTCTAATAGGCAGTATCAACCTGAAAAGGATGGCAGTATCAACCTGGACTCTACCACAGCAACTATGCTGAACAAAAATATAAATGTTACACTTTTATTTTTGCTCCCATTTTTCATGAGTTTAACTGTAAGATCTAAAACTTTTACTATATACGCAAAAGTTCTCATCCTCTCAAATATTGTTCGCAAATATGTCTAAAATATTGAGCACATCTTCTCTGCCAAGATAATCCATCCCACCTCACAGGTGTGGCATATCCAGATGCTGATTAAACAGCATGATATTTCACAGGTGTGCCTTAGACTGCCAAAGATTAAAGGCCACTCTAAAATGTGCAGTTTTGCTTCATTGGCGGTTTAGAGGTGTGTCAGAAAAGTAGTCCGTATCTGGTGAGACCACCATTTGCCTCCCAACACACCTCCTTCGCATAGAGTTGACCAGGTTGTTGATTGTGGCCTGTGGAATGTTGGTCCACTCCGATTCAATGGCTGTGCAAAGTTGCTGGATATTAGCAGGTCCTGGAACTTACAACATCCAAAACATGTTCAAAGGGTGACATGTCCGTTAAGTATGCTGGCCATGCAAGAACTGGAAGGTTTTCAGCTCCCAGGAATTGTGTAAAGATCCTTGCAACATGGGGCTGTGCATTGTCGTGCCACAACATGAGCTGATGGTCTCGGTTGAATGGCACAAAACGTGGCCTCAGGATCTCTTTGTGCATTCAAAATGCCATCAATAAAATGCACTTGCGTTCGTTGTCCATAACATATGCTTACCCATACCATAACCTAACCCCGACCATGGACCACTAGATTCATAACGTTGACATCAACAAAACGCTCTCCCACACGACACCACCCATGTGTCTAACATATGCCCTAAACAGTGTAAAACAAAACACCTCTCCATCTAATGTGAGCATTTTCCCGCTGAAGTCAGTTATGATGACAAACAGCAGTCAGGTTGTGATCCCGATGAGGATGATGGGCATGCAGATGAGCTTTTCCTGGGACGGTTTCTGACAGTTTGTGCAGAAATGTTTTGGTTATGCAAACCACTTGTCACAACAGCTGTCTGAGCGGCTGGTTTCAGACGATCAAGTTACAAGGTTACAGGTTACAAGTGGTCTGCGGCCGGTTGGATGTATTGCCAAATTCTCTGAAACGCCTTTGAAGACGGCTTATGGTAGAAAAATGGAAATTCAATTTACGGGCAACTGCTCTGGTGGACATTCCTGCTGTCAGCATGCCAACTGCACGCTCCCTCAAAACTTGCGATATCTGTGGCATTGTGCTGTGTGATAAATCTACACATTTCAGAGTGACTTAATGTTGTTGGCAGCCTAAAGCACACCTGTGCTATAATCATGCTGTCCAATCAGCATCTTGATACGCCACACCTCTGAGGTGGGATGGATAAGGGATTATTATGCTCACTAACACATAATTAGGCAGATTTGTGAACAATATTTTATAGGAATAGTTTTTTTTGTGTATGTAGTAAAAGTTTTAGGTATTTGAGTTCAACTCATGAAAAACGCGAGCAAAAATAAAAGTGTTGCGTTCATATTTTTTGTTCTGTGGAATAGTATGAATCCACATATTTGTGCATGTACAAAAGCCTTATTGTCATTGTACCTAAAACATACAACACAATAACTGCAGCAGCTTTGTTAGATAAGAAAAGTATAAAATATCATATAAACATTTCAATACAGCTTTGTTTTCCAGTAATATTCATACCAGCACAATGAAACACTTCCAGTGCCTCCACTAATGTTGTTTTGTCATTCTTTAGCGGTGTTCAGTGCATTCCCGGCGGGCAAACACCTCTGTTCGTCACTGTGACTAATCCAAAGATAAGTGCATTTTCTGAGAAGGGATCCTAAAGACTTCCTCTCCCCCTTTTTAAACACTTCCTGGCAGGCACCGTGTTTTTATCACCTCAAGATCACACTCTTTGCACAAAAAGTAGACGTAAGTCATTTGGAAAGCTGCCCATTTTATCTTCCCTCTTTCTTTTTTAATGTCTTTGTCCCACAAATTCCTTTTATCCTCCATGCTCCTTGATCACTCACTCTAGTGTCTCCCTGCAACATGACTATGGACCGAATACAAAGCTTTTGGACGAGTGTGTTGGCTCCATCCCAGGGTCGTAGTTGCCCTGTCTAATTAAACGACACCCATCTCCCTCACACATGGCTGAACAGACACTCCCTTCTGAGCCTTCAGCTCCCGTCTTGGCCTTGCATGGGAAGTCGTATCAGAGGAAAAAGGTCACGTTGACCAAAACAGTAGCAATGAACACACCCATACTGAGGGTTATGATTTTTACTTTAACGACTTCAGGCTACTCAGATGAGGGATTGAGTACAATCCAAACAACACTCATTCATTCATTTGAATGAATGAGTGTTGTCAAGGCGACTCGGTAAAGAATCTAGGTATTAACTCTCTCGTTTAAGTCTCACATCAAGAGTGTTAAATAAATAAATAAATGGGTTGTACTTGTATAGCGCTTTTCTACCTTCAAGGTACTCAAAGCGCTTTGACACTACTTCCACATTTACCCATTCACACACACATTCACACACTGATGGAGGGAGCTGCCATGCAAGGCGCCAACCAGCACCCATCAGGAGCAAGGGTGAAGTGTCTTGCTCAGGACACAACGGACGTGACAAGGTTGCTACTAGGTGGGAATTGAACCAGGGACGCTCGGGTTGCGCACGGCCACTCTCCCACTGCGCCACGCCGTTATTAAAACGGCTTTCTTTCATCGCCGTAAAATCGCTAAAATCCGCTCCATTTTGTCCACTAGCGACGCTGAGATCATTATTCATGCGTTCGTTACGTCTCGTCTGCATTTCTGTAACGTACTATTTTCGGGTCTCCCTACATCTACCATTAAACGATTAAAGTTGATACAAAATGTGGCTGCTAGACTTTTGACAAGAACAAGACATTTTGATCAAAATACGCCTATACTGGCTCACCTACACTGGCTTCCTGTGCACTTAAGATGTAACTTAAAGGTTTTACTACTTATGTATAAAATACTACACGGTCTAGCTCCAGCCTATCTTGCCTATTGTATTGTAATATATGTCCCAGCAAGAAATCTGCGTTCAAAGAACTCCGGCTTATTAGTGATTCCCAGAGCCCAAAAAAAGTATGCGGGCTATAGAGCGTTTTCTATTCGGGCTCCAGTACTCTGGAATGCCCTCTCGGTAACAGTTCAAGATGCTACCTCAGTAGAGGCATTAAGTCCCATCTTAAAACTCATTTGTATACTCTAGCCTTTAAATAGACCCCCTTTTTAGACCAGTTGATCTGCCGTTTCTTATTTTTTTCTCCTCTGCCCCCCGTCTCCCTTGTGGAGGGGTTCGGGGGGGACACAGGTCTGGTGATGGCTGTCCAGAGTCGGTACCCGGAATGGACCACTTGCATGTGCATCGGTTGGGGACATCTCTGTGCTGCTGACCCGTCTCCGCTTGGGATGGTCTCCTGTTGGCTCCACTATGGACGGGACTCTCGCTATTATATTGGATCTACTATGGACTGGACTCTCACTGTTATGTTGGATCCACTATGGACTGGACCTTCCCAATATCATGTTAGACCCGCTCGACATCCATTGCATTCGGTCTCCCCTAGAGGGGCGGGAGGGTTGCCCACATATGTGGTCCTCTCCAAAGTTTCTCATAGTCACTGGCATCGACGTCCCGCTGGGGTGAGTTTTTCCTTGCCCTTATGTGGGCTCTGTACCGCGGATGTCGTTGTGCATTGTGCAGCCCTTTGAGACACTTGTGATTTAGGGATATATAAATAAACAATGATTGATTGATTGATTGATTGATTTACCACCCTATAACACCGCTTATCCCTTTCGGTCCATGACCTGCGATGACGATATAATTTGGATTTTCTAGGCTGTTCATTTCAAGGCATTAAAATATTCCCTGTACTGTAAATATCTAGATAATTTATTGCATGACGTGACAAAAAAAAGTCTGCATGTACATGTACTATGTTGATCAACATATTGGTGTGGTCAGAAGTTTGCGGGGAACATTCCACTTGTGCCATTTGTGGAAAATATAGGAAATAAAATGTATAAGTTCACGATAAAAGTGTAAAAAAAAATGTTATGAAGCAAAGTGTCCTGCACATTGATCTGGCTGCATATTTAATAAATACAAAAAAGATTAATTTAAACTTCCTGGAACACAAAAATAGTATTTGCTTCCCTAATACTGATTTTACCTTGAAATATTATCATTTAAATCCTTCAGAAATGTATTATTTTTTAACATATCTGTGTTGCTCCTTATCCTGTGTCATGCTACTCTAGCATTACCATCCATCTATCCATTTTCTACCGCAATTTCCCTTTTGGGGTCGCTGGAGCCTATCTCATCTGCATTTGGGCAGAAGGCGGCGTACACCCTGGACGAATCGCCACCTCATCGCAGTAAGATATTATCCCCTCTGAAAAAAATTGAATACTCCTAAAGTCACATGGTCCTCAGGAAATTCCAAACTTAGATCATCTGCAGGCAAAGGGAAGGCCAAAAGTAAGTTCATTACTGTATTTTTCTGTTTGTTTGATATTTCAATTATGACAAGGAGTAGTTCAAATCTCAACACAGTCTAGTTACATAAAATATTTTGATGTGAAAAGAGTACCGTACATCAGGAAAGTATTCACAGCGCTTCACTTTTTCCACATTTTGTTATGCCAACCATCAGTTTTCTACCGCTTGTCCCTTTTGGGGTCGTGGGTGGTGCTGGAGCCAATCTTAGTTGCATTTGGGGGGAAGGGGGGCGTACACCCTGGACAAGTCGCCACCTCATCGCAGGGCCACATTTTGTTAATCAAAGTTTACTTATATAGCCCTAAATCACGAGTGTCTCAAAGGGCAGCACAAGCCACAACAACATCCTCGGCGCTAATGTTACAGCCTTATCCTAAAATGGAATAAATGTGTTTTGGCCGCAAAATTCTCCACACAATACCGCATAATGACAATATGAAAATCTTGCACATTGTCAGTGTGAATGTTGTCTGTCTATCTGTGTTGGCCCTGCGATGAGGTAGCGACTTGACAAGGTTGTAACCCGCCTTCCACCTGAAGGCAGCTGAGAGAAGCTCCAGCGCCCCCCAATGACCGAGCTCTTAAACTGAAAACATTTGTATCTCAAATCAGCCCCTCTCATTGAAATAGAATAGAATAGAATAGAACAGGCCTGGGCATTTATTTTGACTCCGGGGCCACATTTAGAGAACAAAATGTGTCTGGGGGCCGGTATATCTATTTTTAGGAACACTAATATAAAACCTCACAATATCGTCAGATTGGATGTTATGACAGACCGCTTTAAAAAACATAATGGAATTTTTAAATGTTTCTATGAACGATAAAACACTGAATATTGAAAAAATATGAATGTCACACCCCCTTTCGATCGACATATTTTAAAATCAAGTGAAACGCAACAAAAATGCCACAAACAGTGAAATTTGAATGTGAAGGGTACAAAATGAACCCACCTACAATCTGATATATCTGAGATTTACTGAATTTCGACCCCAGGGATCAATAAAGTACTTTCTGTTCTATTCTATTTATTCTATGTATCACTAAGCTTTAGAACTTTGTTGTGAAAATCTCCTTCTGCGTCTGTGGAAACGCTTCCCACCCACACTACTTGGTGCCTCGTCTGAACTGCTGTGACGTAGATGACCATAGTAACTAATTAGATGACCATAGTAACTAATTAGATTACCAGAGAAACTAGTATATCATCCATAAACGCAGATTCCGACCAATTAAATACTTTGTGTAGTTCAAGACTTATGGTCATTAGAAAACATGACTGCACATCATAATGGCAGCTACAATTTCCATTTTAAAGATAAAAAAAAATTATTTAGGAATGTCCGGCGGGCCGGGTTGAAAAGTTCAACGGGTCACGTGTGGCCCCCGGGCCTTAATTTGCCCAAGTCTGGAACTTTATTGATCCCAGGGGGATCAAATTCAAAAGAAGTGAAATCAATTTGATCTGTGCTTGCCCCTACAAACACTACAATTTTAACATGAAACTTGCCTTTTGAAAATGAAAATAAATGTTTAGATAAGAAATATTAAAAAAAAAAAAAAAAAAAAAAAAACAGTAATAGTACAAACAACGACAGTAGTTTTAATATGTAGTGTAATAATAATGTAAATATTTACTTATTCCAGTAGACTGAAGAGGACTTCAAAATCCTATAGGTCTGGTCGACTGGCATTTTTCTTTTATTATATCCAACTGACTATTGACAAAAGTTTGGTTTCCGATTGTTGGAAAGCATAGTTATTTTAATCTCTACCTATAAGCTGATGCGAGCAAGTTCCAGCGGATGTTTTTGGGCAGATCTTGTGGCGTCCACTGCAAATTTGGTATGCCATCAAGTGACGGGGAGGCTTGTAACTCAAATTATATGCAGAAAATTTAAGCATAACAAAAAGCAGAGAGACCAGACCGCTCATATGTCAAAACACTCGTAAGTTGAAGTACCACTGTAGTTCTCCTCTTTTTTGATTCCACCACTGATGCTACCGCCACCATGCTTGACATTTGAAAACCACACCTTGACTCCTCTAAATATACTTCTCTTCGTTGAGGCCAAAAATTTCAATGTTGTCTTCGTTTAACTGTAAAACTTTTGACCAGAACTTTCCTGGGTCTTGACAGTGTAAAACTCAGCCTTCTTTGTACATTGAGATATGAAAGTACCCTTACTATGACACTGTTGTTCCAGCAGCTTCCAGTTAAAATAGAATAGAATAAAAAGTACTTTATAGATTCCTGGGGGAAATTCAGCACCACAATAGACAATAATAATAATAAATAATATAATATATATCATTCATTAAATATATAATATACAATATATGAATAATATAAATATATTCTACATATATTCTACATTTAAGTGCAGTCAAGAAGGAACATATGCATTATACAGTCTGATGGCTGTCGGTATGAAGGACCTCCTGTGTCGTTCCGTGTTGCACTTTGGGAGTCTGAGCCTTCCACTGAATGTGCTCATTCTCTCCGCAAGGTCCGAGTGTAGTGAGTGGGAGGTGTTGTCCACAATGGCTAGGAGTTTTGCTAGACTTCTTCTCTCTGACACCACCGCCAGAGAGTCTAGCTCCGCTCCCACCACGTTACTGGCCTTCTTTACCAACTTGTCCAGTCTGTTTGCGTCCCTCATTCAATCAAACCAGTTCATCTCTGGTTTGTTCGTGAACATCCTAACAAATGCATTTTTACTTCACTTTCTTTAAAACTTTCCTCTAAAGGGGGACAATATGTTACGATGACACATCCCGAACGATGACATCAAATAACTTAAGTGTCTGAACGGACGACCTTGTAAACCGCAGTTGTTAAGTAATAGTTTAAAAGACTACCCCAATTTATCTAAATCTACAATTCTCCTTCTGAGATATTCACTGAATTTCTTAGATCAGGGCTATTAAACTACATAATGAAGAGGGCCGCAATTTCAAGAGCCAAAGGGCTCGGGGGCAGGACATGGAAATGTGGATGTTTCGTCCGAAAGTGCCTCCGCAGGTTTTATTTCTTTGAGACTGTGTTTACTTAATTGCAAAGTAAACACATGGCCTTTCACACTGCACTGTCAACAAAGTTCATTATTCTGCCCTCGAAACTCGGTTCCAGCGTGTTCAGCTAGTTAAAAAAAAAGGAAGAAACAGAAGGTCTCAAAGTTTTGTTGAGGATTTATGTTCCTTCTTTTGCAATATATTCCTTCCTCAGTTTTATTTCTTTACACTTCTTCCTTTTTTTTGGGTTTGTAACAGGGAAAATACAAACATAAAATAAACATAACAAAAGTTAAACGTCCATTGGGTAATTTACACAAAACATTTCCATTGTCTATTTTGTATTATTTTAATAGGTTTAGCGTTAATATATTTACACAATAAACTAGAAATGTTTACGCGTATGGATATTACACAATATTCACACACCAAACATTGCACACACTGTGTGTGACTTATCAAAATTAAACCTAAGGTGTAGCATTGTTGCCCTCTACTGGTCAAATTCAGCACTATATGTATTAAACAAGGTTTACTCGGCTGAGTTACACTCAGACAAAAAAGAAAACATGACCACGAATCACACACAAAGTCAGCAGTTTCAATACAAAACAAACTAAATATCGTAACAAACAATATTTTACTTACAAATGTTTTACCAATTTTTTTGATGAAGATTTTACACTGGGATTTCTACCACTGTTGCTGCTTGTCTGGATCAATGTGTCTGTCGCTCAAAATTTCCGACAGGAACAATAACTCGAGCACTTGCTGGGAGAAGAACATTCATGAGTTGTTGTCCAGTCATTGTAAAAGTCCGATTTTTGCAATTTATTTTGATTTCTTTTTCAGGGTTGAACAAAGTCTTCTTCTACCTCAGCTGCTTCACTTTAACACGCATGCCTTGCTGTTGCCCCCTGCAGGTTGGCAGGACAACTGCATACATAATCAACCCTAGTTGTATTGGTTCCATCAAGCCAATTTGAATAGGCCTGCCTTAAATGTTTCAATTGTTTTGAGAACTGGTTGATTCAATGACTGTAAACGAATGATTTCATTCTGCCGAAGAGACACTAACATCTTGTGCTGTGCGATCGATATCTCAATATGTTTAATTTTTTATATATGTATGTACATACATATATCAATCAATCAATCAATCAATGTTTACTTATATAACCCTAAATCACTAGTGTCTCAAAGGGCTGCACAAACCACTACGACATCCTCGGTAGGCCCACATAAGGGCAAGGAAAACTCACACTCAGTGGGACATCGGTGACAATAATGACCCAGTGGGACGTCGGTGACAATGATGACTATGAGAACCTTGGAGAGGAGGAAAGCAATGGATGTCGAGCGGGTCTAACATGATACTGTGAAAGTTCGATCCATAATGGATCCAACACAGTCGCGAGAGTCCAGTCCAAAGCGGATCCAACACAGCAGCGAGAGTCCCGTTCACAGCGGAGCCAGCAGGAAACCATCCCAAGCGGAGGCGGATCAGCAGAGCAGAGATGTCCCCAGCCGATACACAGGCAAGCAGTACATGGCCACCGGATCGGACCGGACCCCCTCCACAAAGGAGAGTGGGACATAGAAGAAAAAGAAAAGAAACGGCAGATCAACTGGTCTAAAAAGGGAGTCTATTTAAAGGCTAGAGTATACGAATGAGTTTTAAGGTGAGACTTAAATGCTTCTACTGAGGTGGCATCTCGAACTGTTACCGGGAGGGCATTCCAGAGTACTGGAGCCCGAAATGAAAAAGATCTATAGCCCGCAGACTTTTTTTGGGCTTTGGGAATCACTAATAAGCCGGACTCCTTTGAACGCAGATTTCTTGCCGGGACATATGGTATAATACAATCAGCAAGATGGGATGGAGCTAGACCGTGTAGTATTTTATACGTAAGTAGTAAAACCTTAAAGTCACATCTTAAGTGCACAGGAAGCCAGTGCAGGTGAGCCAGTACAGGCGTGATGTGATCAAACTTTCTTGTTCTTGTCAAAAGTCTAGCAGCCGCATTTTGTATCAACTGTAATCTTTTAATGCTAGACATGGGGAGACCCGAAAATAATACGTTACAGTAATCGAGGCGAGACGTAACAAACGCATGGATAATGATCTCAGCGTCTTTAGTGGACAGAATGGAGCGAATTTTAGCGATATTACGGAGATGAAAGAAGGCCGTTTTAGTAACGCTTTTAATGTATGCCTCAAATATATATATACATATATACACAAATATATGTATATATATCTGCGATGAGGTAGCGACTTGTCCAGGGTGTACGCCGCCTTCCGCCCGATTGTAGCTGAGATAGGCACCAGCGCCCCCTGCGACCCCAAAGGGAATAAACGGTAGAAAATGGATGTAATGATGGATATATATATATATATATATATATATATACATATATATATATATGTATATATATATATATATATATATATATATATATATATATATACATGTCAAGGTGTGACTTTGGTATGATTTGTTTTCCTGTGGTGGAAAGCGACTGGACCGGACATGACGTGAAGGTACTGACATCTTTTATCATTAACTCAAAAAAAAGGAACAAATGAAAGACGCTCACGGCAGAGGTTCAAAACTTGGCTCCGAAAACAAAAACTCGCACAATGGCAGAACTATGGACAACAAAAACTAAAATACGTACTGTGACGTGAAAAGCATGAATCTCTGGCAAGAAGTGAGCAATCAATCGGGTATCAAGGGTGTGTAGAGGTGATGTCGCCAGGCTGGCTGCCTGGCAACTACAGGCTTAATTAGTGCTGTGATTATTGACAGGTGCGTGAGTCCAAACAAATGAGCCAGGTGAAACTAATGGTTGTCATGGAAACTAAAACAAAGCAGGGTGCACAAAAACAGGAACTAATGCAGTCAAAAACAAAACAGAACATAACTAAACAGACATCATCACAAAGACATGACAATAAATATACATACATATACATATATATATACATACATATATATATGTATATATAATTATATATATATATATATATATTATATATATATATATATATATATATATATGTATGGTGTCTATAAGTCACTAGCAACAACTTGTTGGCGCCATGTTTTACTGTTTATCGTGGGGGCGGCATAGCTCAGTTGGTAGAGTGGCCGTGCCAGCAACTTGAGGGTTCCAAGTTCGATTCCCACTTCCGCCATCCTAGTCACTGCCGTTGTGTCCTTGGGCAAAACACTTTACCCACCTCCGCCCAGTGCCACCCACACTGGTTTAAATGTAACTAAGATATTGGGTTTCACTATGTAAAGCGCTTTTAGTCACTAGAGAAAAGCGCTGTATAAATTCACTTCACTTGTTTGGTCGACTTTTAAAATCTAAAACATAGGTGATCCTCTTTTTGGCACAGATTCCTCTTCAAGATTTATTGGTTATTCTTCCATTGTGTTCTTTGTCCGTCTCTGCTACATTGTTCACGTGTGTTCCTGCCGGCCTTTGCATGCAATGATTTATCAGTGCCTTAAGTTCTTCTTCAATTGACATCAAGCAGCAGCATTTCTGCAATTACATTAGCAAAAACGTTAATATTACAATATGAACAATAGAGATCTATATCGTACGATAAAGATTTTTATGTCACGCTACAATTATAACCCTGTGGAAATTTAAAATACTGCACTCAACTGCTATGTAAATATTTGATGCAGCACTGTAGCTGGATAAGCAAAATATTTCTTTTCATACATTTATATTTTACAGTGAATCACAAGTCATGTCGTTCACTTTTGCAATTCATAACAATGTAGCTGAAAGCACAAGGAGATAAAAAACAAAATAAAAATAACCAGTTTTGAGATTTTCCTGGTATGAGGCTTCCCTACTGGTTGGTGCCCCACCATTGTTTTATAGAAACACTTTTGTGCAGCTAACCTGTATATCCACCTCCAACAAAGCTAATAGTTGTTGAATGTATAACTGAATGGACTGCAATAAAATGTTGCTTGGCAAAGTTTACAATTCATTTTCAAGCAAGAAGAAAATGCTGCAGTATTTAACATGAAAAGACAGCAGTCGTGGGCACTGACTGATTGGCCCCATAACGACAGGGGTCCTTCCAGAGGTGAGAGGGGTCATTATGCCTCCTCCTGCTCTCATTAAGCCTATAGCAGCAAATTACTGCATAGCTTCAGGCAAGGGAGAGGGCTGTAGCTCTAATCAAGAAGAGACCAATTGTTTATTTTACTGACATTAGGGAAACACGCCCGAATTGCTGGTTGATTAGGCAAAATAGCTATAGCTCCGTTTGACTACTGTTGTTAAATTTGATTATGAGTTACTGAAAAAAAAATATCTTCTGTCTTCGGATTATTA
Source organism: Nerophis ophidion (assembly GCF_033978795.1). NCBI lineage: Eukaryota > Metazoa > Chordata > Actinopteri > Syngnathiformes > Syngnathidae > Nerophis > Nerophis ophidion. The sequence goes on from NC_084635.1 coordinate 23,879,477, forward strand.
AGGCAATATAATAACAAACGTCAGTAGTTAAAGCCGGGACTCTGGAAACAGAGTTTTAGGAATTAGAAATAGTTAAGTTAAAGTAAAGTTAAAATAGTTATAGTAGTAGCAATGGGACGAGTAACACACTAGGGAATGGGGATCGTGACCAAAGTTATCACGGTTATCATTCAGGGTTTCCCGCAGCAATCTTTTGTTAAAGCCTTAACAACAAAGAGCCACCACCTTAAACTAACGTCTTGACAAGATCTCCAGCCACACGTGCTCATTTGAAAAACTATTACTCTCCTCATACACTGAGTATCATACACATGCCAAAATACTGGGGGCGCTGGATTTAAGACCATTTTATCCAATCAGAAACATTTAAAACGGCATATAGCAAAAATGGCGGGTCAGGGCAAGAAAGAATTATATATGTGGACTGACAGGGGAGTAGAGCTACTTTTAAGCATCGTTTTGGAGTTTAAAGTTAACAAAACTCAACAAAGTGTTGACTGGAATCTTGCCAGTTCAAGTCTGGTGTTATTCCTACCCTATTTTGGAATGGTACGGACTTGGAGGGAAATCCGAGGAATTTCCTCATTGGAAACAGGACATCACAAAAGCAACTATCGGCACTAAATTGAAAGTGATTCGTGGAAAATACAGACAAGCAGTCGATGCAGGTCGAAGAAGTGGTTACGGTAGAGTTGTTTTGCTGTACTTTGAACTCTGCGAGCAGATCTCTGGCGGTTCTCCATCAACTACATCCATTCAATTTGGAATAGAAACATCCGATATTGACAAAAGCTCTCACATCAGTTTGGATTCTCCATTCACCCTTGACAGCAATCCACAATATTCTGTGGTGAAAGAGAGAAGAGCTCTACTTCAGGTATGTGGACGCTAACGTCATTGCTAGGAAGTAATATTGGTCAAAGACAGATAGATGTTGTATATCTGGGGCATCAAAATATTTTTATGTGAACTGCACTGCAATTCCAAATGCTCTCAAATGACCACTTTCAACAATGTGGAATCATATTTTGCCCATTTGTTTTAATATTATCATTGTTTGAAAAGTGTGACAAAAATACTTGCTTTGGAATCAGAAGTCAAGATGGCAAGTATATATATTAAAGTTCAACTGTTTTAGATGTATTTAAATAGGGTTGTATTAACAATGATTTGAGTAGTTTCTCGTAATAAATAATATTGAGTTAAGAAAAACTGCAGTTGCATTAATTTTATTTATTTTTTGTCAAAATTATAATACCTCGAAGTGCTTTATTGACACACATTGTTTCCCAACAATGTTGAGGGCCATTTGACATGTTGTAAATAAGATGTCACTATCTTAAACATGTGCTAAAGTGGGTTTATCCCAAATAATGTATTCATGATTGTTGAATGTAATTTTGGAAAAATCCTTGTAAAAAAAAAAAAAATTCACTAGGCAAAACTCAACAGCCACAGGCACGACAGACTAAAATGAAAACTTCCAAACGAGACAAAGTTGCTGAATGCAATAGAAGACATCCAAATAAAGAAGAGACTTCTGGACATGATGGAGACATTAGAGAAACAATCGTCTGACAATTTAGACCAACTAACCATCAATTATTAAGTCAAAATATTTACTTACTAAGTCAAAATATTGACTTACTAAGTCATAATATTGACATACTTAGTATCTCAGTTAACTAGGACTGTTTTTTATTTTCTTTGTACTTTACGTAAAAAAAATCGAGATATATATGGAGCGGAAAACACAACCAAAAATTGTAGGCTTCTTTATTTCTCTAATATTTGTATTTATTATAAAATATTGTTACTTGGTTATTTTTTAATAAACAACGTGTTCAATGTAATCAGAGTCTGTAGTCTATTTCTCCACCAGGCTGTGGTGGCACCAATGAGGTGAAGACATGATGGCGACAGGCCGAGTTATACTTTTCCTTCCACCCACCCATCCATCCCCTTCCCCCTCCGGCCGCCTATCCCAGGCGACGCCCCCACCCACCACCTTAACTAACAAATGTTTTGGGGGAAACACTGTCATTATTATCACGGCATTGTTGAATATGCTCAAAAAGTACGTATACATACAGTACGCACTGAAATCTTTTGACCAAGTTATTTTAAAAGAAAAAATCAAATTAATAGACACGCTGTTAAAAAAAGTGCCTGTCTTGTGTTTCTTTTGCTTAACTGATAGTGTTTCAGGTTTATTTCGAATTCTCCCTCCTACCACTCCCTTTTTCAACTTGACCCTCCACCTTGGCTCTAGTATTTAGTACCATGGCGAAGTATTGCAAATACGCCCCTACGCATACGGACATCGCTCAAATCTTGCTACCTCGTCAACCCTCGTCGTTTCCCAGCAGTGACTTAAGGCAGATGCGACAAGTGTTTGTTTACTTTTAAGATGCCGTTGCACGTGATGTTCGGCTATGCTTGCTCTCTTTTTATTTTCTTTTGTCTGTCTTTATTAAGAAGACGACTGCTTGGAGGACAATGTTTTTGGTCAAATATGAAAGTGCCAGAGCGTCAGCTTACGGCATGTAAAATGTGTTTTATTGTGTATTTGTGTTTGCAGCCAATATTTAAGTGCAGCAGCAAAGGTTTGAAGTCCGACTAAAACCATAAGTGTCATTAAAAAAATAGGCGGTAGGATGGATGGATGCTACTTACTTACAATTTGTAAGCTTCTCTGGGTTTCTGGTCTGCCACACTTCTCCTTACATTCCATTGTATAGGGAGGTCTGTGAGCTCACTTTGCTTTAAAGAAGTAACTTCGCCCTTCCCTCTACCTGACGGATAATTCGAACCCCTCTTGATTAAAGTTAAAGCACAAAACCAAGGAGGGGGGAGAAAATCAGGGGGCCCAGAGGTATACTAGTCTTAGTATTTTACCGTTAAGGGTGTAACGATGGATCAATACATCGATAGATGGATTTATATTCCTAAACTTAAATTATATCGATCTGTGCTCAGCAAGTTTGCGTTCCAAGATCGTTTTTAAAAGGTAATTGATCAATTTCATCGACACTGGAAAAAGGAAAACATTGGATTTAAGAACGGCAGACATTATATGAAATTTAGCACTTGTAATAATAAAGATTTTAAAGTATTTTTCAGTCTGTAGCGTCATTAAAACAAAAATGGCTGATATCTATAGTGGTGGAGAAAGGTCATAACAAACTTTTTTGATTGATTGATTGAAACTTTTATTAGTAGATTGCACAGTACAGTACATATTCTGTACAATTGACCACTAAATGGTAACCCCTGAATACGTTTTTCAACTTGTTTAAGTAGGGGTCCACGTTAATCAATTCATGGTAACGGCACAAGACAATAATGTAATATCTGCGAAATGTGTCTGTGTGCCTTTAAGAGGTAGTGCTGTTGTGTGTGGCGTGTGCAAGAGTGGCAGACTAGTGAATGGAGTCCCACGAAAGTTTGGGTGTCTGCGTGTTCAGTGTTTAAACGTGGGTTTTGACTCCTTGAGTTTGTTACCGCGTGTGAAGAAAGTGTCTTAGAGTGTCTCTCCTTCTTCACTGCCAGGCATTTAAAATATCATACCTTTTAGCTACGACGCAAGTTCAAGTTCCTCGGAGTCTTGTTCACAAGTCAGGGTAGACTGAATTGTGAGATCGACTGGCGGGGTCTGCAGTGATGCAGATCCTCTATTGATCCGTCAGGGTGAAGAAGGAGCTGAGCCCGAAAGTAAAGCTCTCAATTTATCGGTAAATTTACGTTCCTATCCTTACCTGTGGTCATGAGCTTTGGGTTGTGACAGAAAGGAGAAGATCACGGGTACGATTGGCCAATTTAGTTTCCTCCACCGGGTGGCATGGCTCTCTCTTAGACAAAGGGTGAGAGTCTCTGTGATTTGGGAGGAGCTCAGAGTAAAGACGTTGCTCCTCCACATCGAGAGGAGCCAACTGAGGTGGTTAGGGCATCTGGTCAGGATGCTCCATGGCATCCTGGGGAAGTTTTTAGTCTCCCAGCTGGTCTGGGAATTCTTAGGGGATCCCCGCGGGAAGCTTGACGAACTGACTGGGGAGAGGGAAGTCTGGACTTCTCTTCTTTGGGTGCTGCCCCCGCGATGCGACCTCAGGTAAGCGGAAAAAGATGGATGGATGGATTGGTGGATATTTCTGACGGGCGTTACGGCATCCTCTTCTGTTCAGTGTTCCTTGAACGCACCATAAAAACACCTCGGTCTCCTATTCCTCTGAATATACAACAGCCCCTCTGTTTTAAGAGAGCACATCCTGTAGATCAGGGGTCTCAAACGCGCGGCCCGCGTGCCAATTGCGGGCCGCGAGACGTTAATGTCGGTGCAGCCCGCGAGTTATATATGAATGGCGCTTGTCAGCGTCATACTTGTAAACCCTCGATTTTTCAGGGAGACTGCCAAGTCTCAGAGCCCCCCCAGGGGTAATCACTCTCCAGAATTTCACCCTAACAACAATATTAATGGGACACCATGGTGACACTGCTTTTTAGCATCCTCTTCAACCTGAAAAAACGTGTGACAGCCCAGTCACATGTTGTTTTTAGCTTATAAAGGCAGTGAGCGACTGCAAGAAATAGTTGATCAACAGCCATACAGGTCACACTGAGGGTGGCAGTATAAACAATTTTAACACTGTTACAAATATGCGCCACACTGTGAACCCACACCAAACAAGAATGACAAACACATTTTGGGAGAACATCCGCACCCTAACACAACTTAAACACAACAGAACAAATACCCAGAATCCGATGCAGCCCTAACTCTTCCGGGCTACAATATACACACCCCCCCCCCTCAAACCCCGCCCCCTATTGTAGTCCAGAAGAGTAAGGGATGCATTGGATTCTGGGTATTTGTTCTGTTATGTTTATGTTGTGTTCTCCCAAAATGTGTTTGTCAATCTTGTTTGGTGTGGGTTCACAATGTGGCGCATATTTGTAACAGTGTTAAAGTTGTTTATGCGGCCACCTTCAGTGTGACTTGTATGGCTGTTGATCAAGTATGTCTTGCAGTCACTTCCGTGGGTGTGCTGAAACCCCGTACAATATGTGACTGGGCCTGCACACTCTTTGTATGGTGGAAAAGCGGACGAGACGGCAGATTGTAGAGGACACATAAGGAAGTGCCATTACTCCACGCCCTTAATTTTGTTGTCCGGGTGAAAACCGGGAGAATGTTTGCCCCGGGACATTATCGGGAGGGGCACTGAGATTCGGGTGTTTCCCGGAAAGATCGCGAGAGTTGGCAATTATGTTGTTAGGGTGGGAAAGCCATTCAAATAAGGTGAATTCATTAAAAAGTGCATGTTAGATTTATTTAAGAAATCTTTTCTTGAGGCCCAGCCTCACCCAGTTTCTGCTTCCAGTGGCCCCCAGGTAAATTGAGTTTGAGACCCCTGCTGTAGATTCTATATGCACAGGAGAATATCTGAGGTTTCTCAGACAGTAATGTGTACAAGTAAGTTTTAGAATGCTGTATGACGTTTCTTTTTATGTTAGCATTTAAGCTAGCGAACTGGTGACAATCAGTCCATGAGTTTATCAAAGTGCAGTTATAAATCTCGGTTTTTCGATCATTTTTATTTTAAACAGTAATACTAACCGTTGGTGGTTTTACTGCGGTTATCATTATCACCGTTTATTGTTACATCACTATAACACACATTGTAAAAGACCTCATAATTATTCAAAAATACATACAGTGAAAATCAATTAGGTTGACGCCTCTTGGTTTGGCTGACTCATGTCGACATAAGCGATTCAACATAATGAATTGGGATCAGCTTGAAAAAGTTCCATTCGATTTGTTTTCAGGCTGTACCGCCCCCACCGCCCTATACTACACATTCAAAGTAGGTAGGTAATTTGTCTTTGCAATTTTATGTTTTAATTGCGAATCAAATAGCAATCGCAATTTTGGAGGGAAACATCGCAACTGGGTTTTTCCTCAAAAACGTGCAGCTCTATACTTCAATGGCAGACTAGCACAAAAACCGTGGAGATAATTTTTTTTACCATATATGGAGATATCTGCTGTCATCACCAATTGGAAAAAAATAACTCAAAAATTGGGCAAATTCCAAACAGCTTGTTTGGAGGAAGTATGAAGGAAGGCAGTATTGTTTTATATATATTTCTGCCATGTTTCCATGGTTTGATTTAAATTTTCAGGACTTATGCAGATCCTAATACACAAAAACAGTTCAGTTCAGTTAATTTATTTATTTCATTCATAAAAAATCAAACAAAGGAAACAAATTAAAATAAATCAATCTACATATAAAATAATAAAATATTATTAAAATGGAGCAGAAAAAAGTAAAAAACGTATATCATCTGTCACTTATTTTAACAAAGTACCAACTGGTTTTTAATTTTCCTGAAGGAACTCTCCTGAAGGAATCAATAAAGTACTATCTATGTATCTAGGTAAGAAAAGTAGTTTTTTCTTAATACAACGTACTTCCCATTTAAGTTTCTGCAGTGACATATGAGAGTCCTGTTTAAAAGAGTAAGAAAAGGAGTAAGTATTCCATACAGGACTCATCTTGACCTTTGACCCCCACCCCACTTGAGACGGAGCTGCGACACAGCCAGTGTTTGTGAAAGCCCGGTGGAGGGTCCAATTGTTATAAGTAGCATGCCACTGAATAGACTGACACAACCTTTAGCAGATGTTCAGTCTTTGGACCCTGCACTTAGCTCTGACCCCCTCTGGGACTATGAAGGAAGCGACAACCAACTGTGGTCGTACTCATGAACTGAGTGAGCTGCTTTGGCTGCTAACGGAAACTCTTTGTGCTTCAGCAGCTGCTCCCTTTGAAGACCTTGTTGAACAGATAGCACCCCTCTGTCTGGCATTGTCACTTTGCTTTGACTTTTTAGATATATCAAGTCTCTGCTGGGGTTCGATTGCCAAATACTCTTAGCTCTTTGACCCTCTGTCAAACGTGTAATTGTGGTGGAGAGAAGGGAGGTTCACTTTTACCGAGCCTTGGCAATCAGCTGGTGAAAGTGGTTGTCTTGTTGTGTTTCGACTAGAGCTGCACCAAATGATAATTTATTAAATTAGTTCATCTATCATAAGACTGGGCGATATATCAATATACTCGATATATTGCGGGTTTATCTCTGTGCGATATAGAAAATGACTATATCATGATATTCGAGTATACGTTCTCATGCAGTTGCTTTTAGCTGCGGGCATTAGACTACATGCGTTTCTCACTCTTTCTTGTCTCTCCTTCTCACAGAGACTTAAAACACTAATGCACTTTCTTACATATGTCACATGTGCAACGTCACACGCCCTCCCCAAGCAGAGTGGTACCTACATGGGTAGCATTAGCTGTGGTGCTAACGGTGCGTTGTGAGTGGTAATACGAGAGAGAGAAGGTGCGAATCTGGTAACTAATGGAGGAAGAATGAATTGATTAACTAATTGATTGTGATTCCCATTGTCTGGCAGTGGTTTGGCTTCAAGCGGTAATATGTTGAACAATTATGTGACAAAAAGTAGATGCTAATTTGTAGCATCATTTGAAAAGGCACTTGCTAGAGAATGAAGAGTGCTTGAAACTGCATGTGAACATCTCCATTCGGTGCCACACCCACAAAATGCTGAAGCAATAATTTCCAGATCAACACCGTATGAAAAAAAATCAACAACAGAAAGACATAACGTCTGCAGGAACCTACCACAGAACTAAGGACACACACTATTTGATTTCCTATTATGCAGCTCATTTTTATTTGACAGTTTTTGAAATATCTTGTGTAACAGCATGCACAAAAGTGCACTAATAGCTTGTTTTAAAATGTCCCTGACAATCTTGCACTTTCTGTTTTAGAAATGACATGAACATTTTTTGTCACTGCTTAATAACTGTTTAATAAATACAGTTTTGCTAAATTGACTTAGTTGTAATTACCCTCTTTGCATGAAAGAGCATATATCAATGCAGTATGAAGAAGAATGGTTTAATGTAGACACATAGAATCATTATACTGCTGTGATTATATGCATCAAGTGTTCATTCAAGGCTAAAGCAAAATATGGAGATATATATCGTGTATCCGTGACATGGCCCAAAAATATTGAGATATTAATAGAAGGCCATATAGCCCAGCCCTAATCTATTGATTACCGGTAGTTTCTTTTACTCATTTTATGAATGAAAATCCAAAAACACACCAACAAATGTTCTCGTAAGTAGAAAAAAATAGAAAATGATTCCAAATGAACATTTAAATCCCAAACTTAAATTACACACAGAGACGTTTTACTACCTGCACCATGCTGACGGCTTGATGCCGTCTTTCAATTTTTTTCCGCTTATCCGAGGTCGGGTCACGGGGGCAGCAGCCTAAGCAAAGAAGCCCAGACTTCCCTCTCCCAAGCCACTTCGTCCAGCTCCTCCCGGGGGATCCCGAGGCGTTCCCAGGCCAGCCGGGAGACATAATCTTCTCAAAGTGTCCTGGGTCTTCCCCGTGGCCTCCTGCTGGTCGGACGTGCCCTATATAAACACCTGCCTAGGAAAGTGTTCCGGTGGCATTTTGAGCAAATGATACTGAAATGTATTTCTTTTTTCTTTTATCGTTTTTAATAGTGAATATGTAAGGAACAATACTTTCTGTTTAAAAAAAAATAGTACAGAACACCCTCCACCATGGCTTCATGGTGGCAGAGGGGTTAGTGCGTCTGCCTCACAATACGGGATCTTTCTATGTGGAGTTTGCATGTCCTCCCCGTGAATGCGTGGGTTCCCTCCGGGTTCTCCGGCAGCTCCCACTTCCAAAGACATGCACCTGGGGATAGGTTGATTGGCAACACTATATTGGCCCTAGTGTGTGAATGTGAGTGTGAATGTTGTCTGTCTATCTGTGTTTGCCCTGCAATGAGGTGACGACTTGTCCAGGGTGTACGCCGCCTTCCGCCCGATTGTAGCTGATATAGGCACCAGCGCCCCTCGCGACCCCAAAGGGAATAAGCGGTAGAAATGGATGGATGGATGGATGGATGGATGGACCCTCCACCATATGTCTCCCAGGACTTATCATCTAATTTGGAAACAATTACTTAAACAAACAGCTCTCAGATATATATGTATATGTTCATGTAAATCTAATTGTCTCTGATTTCAGACTGATATTGAACATAATCCCTGTTACAAGTGAAGCATTTCACACCGTCTATGTTTAGCAGACAAGAGCGTGACATTAATCTCATCTCAACAACGAGCTTTACTTGAGAGTGACAGTAACAACTTTGCAGCTATGTTGAGAAGGTGTCCACAACAAGCAAAGCAAGTAATATAACCCGTTAACAGTCACAACTACACATTTATTGCACCTAAAATCCTATACTGTATGGAGATAACAATGCAGAACATTTTGAAATTGTGTCCATCAAATAGGCTACAATGCACCATATTTCAGTGGGCTGTGAAATATGTAAGAAGCATGCTAACTATTAGAGCTGCGAATCTTAGGGTGTCCCACGATTCGATTCAATACCGATTCTTGGGGTCGCGATTTGATTATAAATCGATTTTTTCGATTCAACGCGATTCTCGATTCAAAAACGATATTTTTCCAATTCAAAACGATTCTGTATTCATTCAATACATAGGATTTCAGCAGAATCTACCCTAGTCTGCTGACATGCAAGCAGAGTAGTAGATTTTTTTTAAAAAGCTTTTATATTTGTAAAGGACAATGTTTTATCAACTGATTGCAATTAAACAAACCAAAAATAGGACTTATTTTATCTTTGTGAAAACATTGGAAACAGTGTGTTGTCAAGCTTATGAGATGCGATGCAAGTGTAAGCCACTGTGACACTATTTGTTGTTTTTTCAGTTTTTATAAATGTCTAATGATAATGTCAATGAAGGATTTTTAATCACTGCTATGCTGAAATTATAACTAATATTGATACTGTTGTTGATAATATTCATTTTTGTTTCACTACTTTTGGTTTGTTCTGTGTCGTGTTTGTGTCTTCTCTCAATTGCTCTGTTTATTGCAGTTCTGAGTGTTGCTGGGTCAGGTTTGGTTTTGGAATTGGATTACATTGTTATGGCATCGCTTTATTCTTATGGTATTGTTTTGTTAGATTGATAAAAAAAATAAAAAATAAAAAACTTAAAAAAATATTTATTTAAAAAAAAAAGGGAATCGATTCTGAATCGCACAATGTGAGAATCGCGATTCATATTCGAATCGATTTTTTCCCCACACCCCTACTAACTATGCTAAAACATTACAATAAACCTGCTTTAAAGGAGACCCACTAACATGCAGTGGCCTAAAGCAGTAAACACTTATCTGGCCGAACCTTGAAACTATCTATTATCTAGGTTCATGTGCAGGAATGAACCAAGTTAAGTACCTTATTCAGGACAACAGATCCATGAAATGATAACATGGGTGAGTTTAGAGAGACGTGTTGACAAACTAAAGATGCAAGTCTCCAAAGGACTTTCGGCTGTGAGGAATTTTTTTATTTTTTTAACATTTTTCCTCATAAGGATATTACACAAAGATTCATTATTTGAACTTAAACCTGCTTAATTAGGCCTGCTTATTTCGACAACCCTTCCATTTTGAACAACTCATAAAGTCCGAGTCAACCGTGTTCTTCTGTTCACAAAAAAGTCTACATAAATGTTGCACCACTAGTGTCGACTAAAATGTAAGAGCCTAGGGGTTAATTTCTATGAAAAATCTTCCCATTTACACTGACATGAACTTCCTTATTATCACTAAGCAGTATGACACAACACCTGCATTACTTCTATCTAATTATATAGAATTAAACTGTGCACACGGGGACTTTTGATTCAGTGCAAATTAAGCTTCACAACTAAGGCTGTAGGACAGCAAAGAGTGAGAAGAGCCTGTAGTGTAATGCCAGCAGCTAAAAGCAACTGCGTGAGAACGTATACTGGAATATCACAATATAATCCTTTTCTATATCGCCCAGAGACAAACCTGCGATATATCGTGTATATCGATATATCGCCCAGCTCTACAATCTTCATAAAAAGCTAATTGTTAAATACATTTTCCACTCTATTATGTCTACCCAAGCTACTTAAACCCTTCTTCTTGCAAGAGTTTTCCATTTATTTGTAGCCACAATTATAATATACCCAGTCCTAGGGGTGTAACGGTACACAAAAATTTTGTTTCGGTATGTACCTCAGTTTAGAGGTCACGGTTTGGTTCATTTTCGGTACAGTAAGAAAACAAAAAAATATAAAGTTTTTGATTATTTATTTACCAAATGTGTAAAAAATGGCTTTGTCCTTTTAACATTGGTAACACTGCAATAAATCTGCCCACGTTAATCAACATTAAACTGCCTCAAATTGTTGCTCGGATGAAATAAAATGACAAAACTTTTCTTCTACATATAAAAAGTGCAACATTAAACAGTTTCAAGTCAAGTCATCATGCTTAATTTATCACAGCATTTGGGAAGCCTGTAGTTGATTTTTATTATGTAAATGTTATATTTTTATCAACATGTGATAGCAGGGACCCTGCCATTCAAAGCTTTTCTGTCCGTAAAACACACACACACACACACACACACACACACACACACACACACAAACACGCACACACACACACACACCGCAAAATGAGCTAACGTTACGCTAAAAGCTAATTAACCTTCACCTCAAGCCAGAACTGCAAGCGAGCTGAGCTGCAGTTTAAGATTCTAGAAGGTTAGTAGTAGTTGACTGGGAGGTGTTTATTATCATTTGGGGAGAGTACGTTGCCTAATGCTCACCTGCTAAACACCTATCTGCTCGACGCTGAAGCATTTACTACAGGCGCTCTGAATACGCACTGCTGATTGGCTGTTACCGATATATATGTAACCAATCAGATGGTTGTGTGGGTGGGACAATGCTGGGTGCTGAGACAGAGGCAGAGGAAGCAAAGTTAAAGATAAAGTACCAATGATTGTCGGTACCCCTCCTTACCGAACCGAAACCCCCGTACCAAAACGGTTCAATACAAATACACGTACCGTTACACCCCTACCCAGTCCATACTTCGATTTTGGCTCTTCGGGTACATCCTTGCTCATAAACAAATTCTAATGATGTTGTGGTGGTGTCCGCCATAACTCCACTCTATGCACACCTGCTTTGCCAGACAAGACGCATCACAAGGGTTCTTTAGGGACAATTTAGCGACTTCAGACAAGGAAATGCGTGCATTAAAAGTGAAAGTGTTTTGTGCATTTATTCGGATTCAATTACAAGCGGTAACAGAAGGCGAAATATTCGCCTCATTAGCGGAGATCTTTTCCAAGCCTTGAAAGCCAGCAAACAACTGCATGCACAACGTGCAGAATTTTAGGTTTGTTACTTGTTTCAATAACGCAGGCTCAGCAGCTTTCACCAACACATGGACTCTTATTTACTACGCTGCAGTATTACTCGCTCGTATTTCCATTAGTGCTTCCGGTTTCGCTCCACCGCTAGACCTCTGGGTAATGTATTCAAGTACCGACTGAAAGAAACGTCCAGAAAATAAAGACCTTTATCACTTCCATAAGTTCTAAGAACTTGAAGAGACATGATTCCATCGTTTGGCAATACTTGTGAAATAATAAGTACACCAGTGGTGTGTAAATTTGGCCCTGCATGGGCCATTTGTGGAACACAGCTTTTTTATTGACTGTATGACACATTGTAAAAATAAAATAAACCAAAAAAAAAAAAACATACAAAATTGAAAAGTAGAGGAAAAAGGCATTACACAGAAAAGCAGAAATGTTTATACAAATAATGAAAAAAATCTGTCCGATTTGTAAGTTTTATTTAGAAAATCGAGTATAATAAATAATAAATCCCTGGTCTGCCTCAGAATATATAAGGGAACTTAGCTATCACTATAGTTAGAGCATAATCAGACTCCAAATATATATTTTTTAAAACAATAAGCAGCAAATCTTGTAAGGACACCTTTGCAAATATTGCAACGTATAGCAGCGGAAAATGACATCATCGTATGTAATAACCAAATTAGAGTTCCTACAGTATTTATAAGCTATACAGTAGGTTCATTGTTCCATTGTAAACTAAGTTCAAGTGTTCCTAAACACACATTTATCCACAGAATCAACCAATCAGAGGTGTTCTCTGTGTCATAGCCTGTGTGAACTAATCACATTGACAGTGTATCGTCCATCTGACGGACATCTGGCATGTCACAGATGAAGCACCTTAAAGGCTTAAAGGGCTGACATATTCTTGTCCTTTGTTTCCACAAACACAGCGGGGCAAGGGCAGATTTAAGGTCATGATGCTGAGACACAGATTAACAATAAATAGAGTTTGTATGCACAGTTGTAGCGGTAAATTTGAGCCAGTGTTTGTGTAAATGAAAAATATGAACGCTAGTTTTAGCTGGTGACATTTAGGAGACAAACGCTGTGGGGCTGTATATGTGCTCAATTAGGGCTGGGCGATATATCGGTATACTCGATATATCGCGGCTTTGTCTCTGTGCGATATAGAAAATGACTATATCGTGATATTCGAGTATACAATCTCACGCAGTTGCTTTTAGCTGCGGGCATTACACTGCAGGCTCTTTTCACTCTTTCCTGTCTCTCCTTCTCACAGACAAGCGCACCTTCTTACATACGTCACAAACTGTCCCATCATACACCCTTGCATGAGAGGTAGCAGCATGGGTAACATTAGCTGTGATGCTAGCGGAGTGGTGCGAGTGGTAATACGAGAGAAAGAAGGTGCCAATCTGGTAACAAATGAAGGAAGAATTAATTCCCAAGAATAACAGCAGGGGGTCCATCGTCTGGCGGTGGTTTGGCTTCAAGCGGGAATATGTTGCACCGCTAGTGGAAAAAAGTGCGTGATTGTTAAAGGTGGGCGTGTCCTAACCAAAGTCAAAGGTGAGTGTGAGCACGCACTCTTTTGCCTTTCATTGCGGCAAAAGCGTTGTTACAAAAAGTAGCACGTACTGCTAATTTTTAGCATCATTTGAAAAGTCCCCCGCTAGAGAATTAAGAGTGCTTGAAACTGGATGTCAACATCTCTGTTCTGTGCCATACCCACAAAATGCCAAAGCAGCCATTTCCAGATCTATGAAAAAAACAGTCAACAACAGAATTTAATAACGTCCGTATTAATCACATAGCAAAAGGCATACACTATTTGATTTCATGTTACGCAGCTCATTTTTATTTCACAGTTATTGAAATATCTTGTGACATCATGCACAAATGTGCACTTTAAATGTTTTAAACTATTTTAGTTGCGTTCTGTACAAAATGTGCACTTTAATTTTGTGTTGTTTTGATATGTCGTCTTAGTGACATCATGCACAAAAGTGCACTAATAGCTTGTTTTAAAATGTCTCTGACAATCTTGCACTTTCTGTTTTGAAATGAAATGAATGTTTGTGCCACTGCTTAATAACTGTTTAATAAATACACTTTTTCAATTGCATGAAAGTTTAATGCAGTATGAAGAAGAATGTTTTAATGTAGACACATAGAATCATCATACTGCTGTGATTATATGCATCAAGTGTAGGGTTGTCCCGATCCGATATTTGGATCGGATCGGCCGCCGATATTTGCCAAAAATATCCAGTCAGATCCAATTTTTTTAAAAAGTCTTGTCCGTGTTTTTCAACGCACCGATTTAAATAATACATTCCACTCTTCTGCTGCTCCCTACGCTCCGTTCCGCATTTTCCAGCACACCTTCAACACATCCACAGGTCTGTGTCCTAACCGTTAAGACGGCCATGTGAGTTAAAAGTTACGGTAAAAATGTCAGCTGTGTGGGATTATTTTACCCTACAAAACGAAAAAGATGAACATAGCGACAGCAATCTGCCAGCCACATTAACAGGCAACCAATGATCGCTGCTAGAGAAAACTGCAACAATTCTTAAACCCTTCCAAGAGCTGACAGCTGAGGTTAGTGCGACATGTTCCCGCAGACAAGCAAGGTAAACCCCCTGGATGTCTTGGCTAAGACCTTATTAATGCCACTTCTTTTTCTGTCTCATTTTGTCCACCAAACTTATAACGTTGTGCATGAATGCACAAAGGTGAGTTTTGTTGATGTTATTGACTTATGTGGAGAGTGCTAATCAGACATATTTGGTCACGGCATAACTGCAAGCTAATTGATGCTAACATGCTATTTGGGCTAGCTGTACGTACATATTGCATCATTATGCCTCATTTGTAGCCATATTTGCATCCAGCCTTTCCCTCCACCCACATTTAATGCCAAACAAAGACATACCAATCGTTGGTTAGAAGGCGATCGCCGAATTCGTCCGCGCTTCCTCCCGTGCTGCTGTCTGTCGTGATATGGCTCAATAGCTTCAGTTTCTTCTTCAATTTCGTTTTCGCTACCTGCCTCCACACTCCAACCATCCATTTCAATACATGCGTAATATGTTGAATCGGTTACGGCGCTGAAATCCGAGTCTGAATCTGAGCTAATATCGCTATACCTTTCTGTGCTATCTGCCATGTTTGTTTCTGTGTGGTCACGCTGTGACGTCACAGGATAATGGACGGGTGGATATAACGATGGTTAAAATCAGGCACTTTGAAGCCGTTTTTCGGGATATTGCGTGAATTTTGAGAAAAATAAAAAAAGCCACTGGGAACTGATTTTTATTGGTTTTAACCCTTCAGAAATTGTGATAATGTTCCCCTTTAATAATGTTTACAGTATTATTTGCACTTTATACTGTTCACTTTTTTACTGTTCAATGAGGCCATTTCTGCCATTTTGTGTTTATCTTTGAATAAACAGGTCAGTTTCTTGTTACCAACCATTGTGTATTATTCAAACTCACCTAATTCAGCTGGTTAGTTGTTATCAAGAGTACTAAAACCATTTTCAACATGAATCTGACAACTAAGTAGGCTAAATAACTGTAAACTTTAATACATGCTCAGATAGGCCAGTATCGGCCAGTATCGGTACCGGATCGGAAGTGCAAAAACAACATCGGTATCGGATCGGAAGTGCAAAAATCTGGATCGGGACATCCCTAATCAAGTGTTCATTCAAGGCTAAGGCAAAATATCGAGATATATATTGTGTATCGCGATATGGCTTGAAAATATTGAGATATTAATAAAAGACCATATCGCCCAGCCCTATGCTCAATTTTAACAAATTACGATAGAAATGACAGAATTTCGGCCTACAATGGAGATTTTTATTTTATCACCGAATCGCCATGAATTGAGTATTGATAGCAATAAGCTCCAACATGTTGAAGAAGTGGTTAGCTAATCAAGTAGAGTGCAGTATGTCAATACATGCTAAGAATTTTTCTACCTCCATGTAGGAATGTAACGATAAGAAAATTACATAATTTGGTTATTGTGACCAAAATTATCATGGTTACCAAAATGTTCGTTCAGCTAGAATTTTACTGGACAATACATTGACATGCACCTGGGGATAGGTTGATTGGCAAGACTAAATTGGCCATAGTGTGTGAATGTGAGTTTGAATGTTGTCTGTCTATCTGTGTTGGCCCTGCGATGAGATGGTGCCTTGTCCAGGGTGTACACCGCCATCCGCCCGATTGTGGCTGATATAGGCACCAGCGCCCCCCGCGACCCCAAAGGGAATAAGCGGTAGAAAATGGATGGATGGATATATTGAAAAACCCATTATTGCCGATAAACTATATTATTGCCAACAATATTTTGAGACCAAACTAACCACTGATGTAAGGGTAATACACAATAGTATACCCTTTCAAATGCAGTACACTTGTATTTCTCATAAACAGTAGTTTAGCATTGCAAAAGGAATGTCAACTTTTAAATATCAAAGTAAGATAAAACAAACAAATAACAAACAAATAAAACAACGGCGTGGCGCAGTGGGAGAGTGGCCGTGCGCAACCCGAGGGTCCCTGGTTCAAATCCCACCTAGTACCAACCTCGTCACGTCCGTTGTGTCCTGAGCAAGACACTTCACCCTTGCTCCTGATAGGTGCTGGTTGGCGCCTTGCATGGCAGCTCCCTCCATCAGTGTGTGAATGTGTGTGTGTGAATGGGTAAATGTGGAAGTAGTGCCAAAGCGCTTTGAGTACCTTGATGGTAGAAAAGCGCTATACAAGTACAACCCATTTATTTATTTAAATAAAACATATTTTGTCAGAAAAATGTTGCATTTAAATAAAAACTTATGTAAAAGAGGGAGAGCTCTTGTAACTCATAACAACGCATGCATATGCTGGGTATTAAAACTGGAAAAGATACCGACTTCATTTTCATTTATCATTCAGACTTATCAAATATCGGCCCTGGCCTAATTATCGCGATATGGTTGAGTGTGGTCAAAAAATACTTATATGCACATTCTAATCGTTTCAACAAGTTATTTTTGATATATCCATTCATCCATTTTCTACCGCTTAGGAGTAGCGGGGGGCGCTGATGCCTATATAAGCTACAATTGGGCGGAAGGCGAGGTACACCCTGGACAAGTCGCCACCTCATCGCAGGGCCTATTTTTGAAATAACTAAATATATTGACACACTTTTAGAAAACCTATTTTGCATGTTTTGTGTTTCTTATGCTTCACTAGTGTTTTGGTCTTCTGGTTTGATTTACCAAAACATGTGCAAACTTGATAGTACACGCAAAGCTGATCTACAAAACGTTAAGTGAGCGGAATACCCATTTTGCCTCTCTTTTCTTCATTAGTATGCAGAATATATGCTGATCATCAAAACGGTCACAAGACTGGGAGGAGACGATACAAATATATTATACAGCACATGCAATGTGATTTATCAACACTCATCACCATTTTGCGAGGCACTAATTTGCGTTATATTAAGCACTTTTGAAAAGTAAGTGCAAAGTGACACACACTCGGTGCTCCCGCAGCAAAAACACAGACAATTGACAGAAGTGTGTGTCAACATTTTTGCATGGTCCGTCAGAAATAAAAAGAAACAGATGTATTGTTTATTCAGCAACATCCTTTTATTATTTTACAGCTGCATGCTGTGTGACTGATTTAAAAAAAATTCAATTGATGCGCAAATTTGTGTGCAAAAAAAATTAGTACACAACTTTCTCATTTCAAATCACACCTGCAGTCATTTGTGCGCATAAGAGTTCAACTATGGTGTTCTCCCACTAATGCTCTCACAATATGGTGATGATTTAAAAGAAGGGAATATCCAATATCAAATGTTGTGCTGCATTTCATATATTTTGGTCTTTCAGCTTAAAATAAAAATACATTTTCACTGTGAAAGAAGAGGCGACGGAGCAGAACAGATCAGGGTTGCCTACTTAGCGACATTGTTGCTATATATTTGTTGTTAATATTTTAAAATTGTTTTTAATATTGTTGTGCAGCACTTTGGAAACCTTTCTGTTGTTTAAATGTGCTATACAAATAAAGTGGATTCGATTTGATTCTATATCTAGTGTAGATTCAGACTACTTCCTATTAGTCAATTGCACAACGTTAGTGACCTTGGCATTCACATGTGTCGTGGTCAATTATGCAAATTAGACAGTGTCATTAAAAAAAATGTTCAAGTAAACAATACGAGTAAATAAGTTGAATATAAATACAATTTCAATTGGATATAAAATAAGTCTAATAAGTAAAATGATGAACGTTTTTTGGGAAATATTGGAGTAAAAACAATGTGACAGAAATGTATAATTGATAATCAAATACTGCATATAGATTAATATTAAGGATCAATAAATAAAATAAAGGTGCATCTGTAAATATAAATATCTTTGAAAAGTTTATTAACTTCAGTATTTTAATTAAAAAAAAATCAAACTCTTATTCTCAGAGTGAAATATATCAAAAACGTATTCCCTAATGATTTGGATAATTAATTAATTAATTAATTCATTCATCTAATTAATTTATTTTTTTAAACTACAGGTTTATGCTTCGCCAGTGAATAAAATGCTAACATTTCTTAAGCCATTACCATTTAACGTGATGTCATTTTGCACTGGTATGTTGTGACCTGTGGAGTAACTTCCAGCTGGAAGAGTTTAAATTGAAAAACAAACCCTGAGCCTTGAATTGATCTATTATAATTCTACCCCTCTTCTAATTTACTGACATGCATATGTTTATTGCTTGATAGTTAATACTGCTAAATGTATATAGTAATTAAATAAATTATACAGTTTTTGTATTTATGCATTATCCAATTTGTTATTATTAATCTTTTTTTTTTTTAAAAGTAATACATTATCTAAATATAAATGCATTTACTGGTAATGTGGCAGCACTTTATATTGCCAATCAATTCAATCCAACCCCTTTTTTACACAGCACATTTAAAAGAAACTACAAAAACTTCACAAAGTGCTGCACAATACGTAGTTGTAACACACATTTAAAGGGGAACATTATCACAATTTCAGAAGGCTTAAAACTTATAAAAAGCAGTTCCCAGTGGCTTATTTTATTTTTCGAAGTCTTTTTAAAAATGTTACCCATCATGGAATATCCCGAAAAAAGGCTTTAAAGTGCCTGATTTTCGCTATCTTTAAATCCATCGTCCATTTTCCTGTGAGGTCATTTAGTTATACCAACATGGCGGATAGCACAGCAAGATATAGCGACATTAGCTCGGATTCAGACTCGGATTTCAGCGCCTTAAGCGATTCAACAGATTACGCATGTATTGAAATGGATGGTTGGAGTATGGAGGCAGATAGCGAAAACGAAATTGAAGAAGAAACTGAAGCTATTGAGCGAATAGCTATTGACGCTATTTGGCAATCGCCTTCGATTGAGTGTCGCAGGATGTCCATACACTTCTGTGCCATGTCTGCCTTAGTACCGCCGGTGAAATGTGCAGACCAAACGATCGGGACTTTCGCATCTTGTGACACTGGAGCAACTTAAATCCGTCGATTGGTAAGTGTTTGTTTGGCATTAAATGTGGGTGGAGAGAAAGGCTGGATGCAAATATAGCTACAAATGTACATACAGCTAGCCTAAATAGCATGTTAGAATCGATTAGCATGCCGTGCTAATCGAAGCACACTCCACGTAAGTCAACTTGAATCCGTCCCTGATCGTGTTGTTACACCCTCCGACAACACACCGACGAGGCATGATGTCTCCAAGGTACGGAAAACAGTTGAAAAAACGGAAAATAACAGAGCTGATTAGACTCGATGTTTGTAATGTGTTTGAGAAAATGGCTGACTGATTACCTAAGTGACGTCACGTTGTGACGTCATCGGTCTGAGAGCGAATAATAGAAAGGTGTTTAATTCGCCGAAATTCACCCATTTAGAGTTCGGAAATCAGTTAAAAAAATATATGGTCTTTTTTCTGCAACATCAAAGTATATATTGACGCTTACATAAGTCTTGTGATAATGTTCCCTTTTAAAAGCAGGATAAAACAAAGGACAGTTGAGTATAAGAAACAGTCAACTAAAAAATAATAAATCCATGAAATAAAATAAAACCACAGAACTCTCATGCTGGTTTATAAAACAATCAGGATGCTTTTTAACCCAGCCCTGTCCTCGCCCTGAGATTGGTAGGTTGTGAGTTCAAACCCCGGCCGAGTCGTACCAAAGACAATAAAAATGGGATCCATTATGTCCCTGCTCGGCACTCAGAATCAAAGGTTGAGAATTGGGGTTAAATCACCCAAAACATTTCCCGGGTGTGCCACTGCTGCTACTCACTGCTCCCCTCACCTCCCAGAGGGTGATCAAGGGTGAAGGGTCAAATGCAGAAAATAATTTCTCCACATCTAGTGTGTGTGTGACAATCATTGGTACTTGAACTTTAACTTTTTGGATCATTGTTTGACTTTTGTGCTTAAATTTTTAAGCCTTCTGTTTTGCCTTCTTTGTGTTGTAGCGAAACGTGCATAGCCTTCCCTGTGCTTCTTGTGCACTTCCCTGATGCACTATTTTTGTATATTTGTTAATAGATACATTGTACCTGCACTTACCTGCCGTCTCTGCATCCTAAGGCCACGACCAACAATGCAACACAACAACCATAACTTTAATTTAGTGTTGTTTTGATATGTCATCTTAGTGACATCATGGACAAAAGTGCACTCATAGCTTCTTTTAAATGGTCTCTGACAATCTTGCACTTTCTGTTTTGGAAATGACATGAATGTTTGTGCCACTGCTTAATAAATACAATTTTGGTCAATTGACTTGTGATTTCCCTCTCTGCACGAAAGTTTAAAATGAGCATATATTAATGCAGTATGAACAAGAATGTTTCAATGTAGACACATAGAATCATCATACTGCTGTGGTTATACATGTATGTATCAAGTGTTCATTCAAGGCTAAGGCAAAATATCGAGATATATATCGTGTATCGCGATATAGCCTAAAAATATCGAGATATTAAAAAAAGGCCATATCGCTCAGCCCTACCTTGAATTTAACTTTTTGGATCATTGTTTGTCTTGTGCTTAAATTGTTAAGGCTTCTGTTTTGCCTTATTTGTTTTGTAGCTAAACGTGCATAGCCTTCCCTGTGCTTCTTGTGCACTTCCCTGATGCACTATTTTTTTATATTTGTTAATACAGTGGATCTCAAATGGGGGTACGCGTACCCCTAGGGGTACTTGAAGGTATGCCAAGGGGTAAGTGAGATTTTTTTTAAATATTCTAAAAATAGCAACAATTCAAAAATCCTTCATAAATATATTTATTGAATAATATATGAATGTATGTTCATAAACTGTGAAAAGAAATGCAATATTCAGTGTTGACATCTAGATTTTTTGTTGACATGTTCCATAAATATTGATGTTAAAGATTTCTTTTTTTGTGAAGAAATGTTTAGAATTAAGTTCATGAATCCAGATGGATCTCTATTACAATCCCCAAAGAGAGCACTTTAAGTTGATGATTACTTCTATGTGTAGAAATCTTTATTTATAATTGAATCACTTGTTTATTTTTCAACAAGTTTTTAGTTATTTTGGTATCTTTTTTTCCAAATAGTTCAAGAAAGACCACTACAAATGAGCAATATTTTGCACTGTTATACAATATAATAAATCAGAAACTGATTAGGGGGTACTTGAAATAAAAAAATGTTCACAGGGGGTACATCACTGAAAAAAAGGTTGTGAACCATTGTGTTAATAGATACATTGTACCTGCACTTTACATGCTGTCTCTGCATTCTGAGGTCACGACCAACAATGCAACACAACAACCATAACCATTTTTTTTTTTTTAAACGTTGTCGCTAAAGGCCTACTGAAACCCACTACTACCAACCACTTAGTCTGATAGTTTATATATCAATGAGGAAATCTTAACATTGCAACACACGCCAATACGGCCTTTTTAGTTTAGTAAATTGCAATTTTAAATTTCCCGCGAAGTGTCCTGTTGAAAACGTCACGGAATGATGACGCTTATGTTGACGCGTGCTTGTGACGTTTTTGGTTGTAGCGGACATTTTATCCCAGCACCACTCACGGCTAAAAGTCGTCCAATTTATTCGCATAATTACACAGTATTCTGGACATCTGTGTTGCTGAATCTTTTGCAATTTGTTCAATTAATAATGAAGACTACAAATAAGAATGCTGTTGGTGGAAAGCGGTGTATTTCGGCCGGCTGTAGCAATACAAACACAGCCGGTGTTTCTTTATTTGTTGTGAAGCTTTAATATGGAACAGATCAGTCAAACGAACATGGTTCTCTACCACATGTCAACAGGCAGGTTTTGGTGAGAAAATTGTCGTAATAAGTCGGCTCTTACTGAGCGGAGCTTGTGTCGTTCTTCCTGCAACTGTCAAATAGGCTGCTGCGACTTTTTTGGCTCCTCCATGGCTTACCTCAGAGACACTGGCGGTCACCACACCCCTCCGACTTTCAGGTATGACTTTATAATCTCACGATAAAAAACACTAGTAACACAATAAGCAGATAAGGGGTTTTCCAGAATTATCCTAGTAAATGTGTCTAATTACATCTGAATCGCTCCCACTGCCCTGTCTTTTTTTTTTTTCTTCTAGCCCTTCACTCTCACTATCCTCATCCACGAATCTTTCATCCTCGCTCCAATTAATGGGGAAATTGTCGCTTCCTCGGTTAGAATCGCTCGCGCTGCTGGTGTCCATGATTGTAATCAATGTGCGGATGTGAGGAGCCCTCACATCGGTGACGTCACGCGCAGATCGGCTTCTACTTCCGGTACAGGCAAGGCTTTTTTATTGGCGACCAAAAGTTGCGAACTTTATCGTCGATGTTCTCTACTAAATCCTTTCAGCAAAAATATGGCAATATCACCAAATGATCAAGTATGACACATAGAATGGACCTGCTATCCCCGTTTAAATAAGAAAATCTCATTTCAGTAGGCCTTTAAAGACCCACTACAACCCACCACGCAGTCTGATAGTTTATATATCAATGATGAAATATTAACATTACAACACATGCCAATACAGCCTTTTTAGTTTACTAAATTACAATTTTAAATTTCCCGGGAGTTTCGTCTTCGAAACGTCGTGTAATGATGACGTGTACGCAAGACGTCAGGGGTTTTTAGGAAGTATGGGCGCTGCGCACACACACAGCTAAATGTCGTCTGCTTTAACGACATAATTATACAGTTTTTTGGACATCTGTGTTGCTGAATCTTTTGCCATTTGTTCAATTAATATTGGAGAAGTCACAGTAGAAAGATGGAGTTGGGAAACTTTAGCCTTTAGCCACACAAACACACGGTGATTCCTTGTTTAAAATTCCTGGAGGTGAAACTTTCCTATGGATCAGAGCGCGGTCAAGAGAACATGGATCCCGACCACATGTCAACCAGCATGTTTCGGTGAGAAAATTGTGGTTAAAAAGTCAGTTCTTACCGGAGAAAAGCTGAGCTTGTTCCGTCCATAGCTGCCGTCAAGACACCCGTGGACACACCCTTCCGACTATCAGGTATTATTAAACTCACTAAAACACTAGCAACACGATAGAAAGATAAGGCATTTCCCAGAATGAACCTGGTAAATGTGTCTAAAAACATCGGAATCCGTCCCAATGCAATCGCGTTTTTTTTCCTTTTTCTAGTTCGTCACTATCAATATCCTCAAACACGAATCTTTCATCCTCGCTCAAATTAATGGGGAAATTGCTGTTTTCTCGGTCCGAATAGCACTTTTTGTTGGAGGCTCCCATTAAAAACAATGTGAATATGTGAGGAGCCATCAAACATGTGACATCATCGTCTGCGACTTCCGGTAGGGGCAGGGCATTTCTCTTAGCACCAAAAGTTGCAAACTTTACCGTCGATGTTCTCTACTAAATCCTTTCAGCAAAAATATGGCAATATCGCGAAATGATCAAGTATGACACATAGAATGGACCTGCTATCCCCGTTTAAATAAGAAAATCTCATTTCAGTAGGCCTTTAATGCCACAAAGATGACATGCAAGCTGATTTTTTTTTGTTTTTATGACACCCATGACTTAAAAGCACAGGAAATGAGACATTTCGGCCACAACATGCAATGATTTAAATTTTTAGGGACAAAACATAGAAAGGGGGAGTAAAGTCAACTGTGCCAGGAATGTATCACCTCCTCCTTCACTGCACTGCAAAAGTGTTGCAGCTTCTTGCAAGTATAAGAGAAGTCAAGGTAAATATTTGGCAATGCTCTCCCTTCAAATGTCCAATTAACAGTCCAATTAGCAAACAGTAATGGAGGACCATCTTCATTCCAGGTCATGCACAAGCAGTGAACAGGTCTTACCTGGCCGAGGAGGATGAGTACATGGCGGGGGACACTTCTGAAACAAGTCAGGTGCACTTTGGTTCCGCTTTCATGGCGTCCAACGGCGCGGCTCGGGTGCACTTTGCATCCCAGCTGACAGCGTCCACAGTCGGACGTCAGAGCCTCCCATGGCCGCCTCCCGTCTTCTGCCCTGACTTCATCCAAAACTTAATTTAAAAAACAAACCAAAAAAAAACCCGACTCTGTCCACTTTCAGCTGTCACAAACAGATCGCCTTCAAACAACTAACGACACATTTTAGGCGCGCAAATCCATACAAAGTCGACTAGCAGAGAACCGCATGAAAATGAGATAAATACTTTAGTCTCCCTCTAGGTTGAAGCAGAATTAAATGTATATTTGGTTTGTTTTCTCAAGTCTCAGTCGAATACAAGTCCTACGTCCTCCACGAACACACACCAGCAACATTCAGACTTCAACAAAGTCAAGGAGTCTCTCTCTCTCTCTCTCTCTCTCTCTTTCTCTCTCTCCCTCTCTCTCTCTCTCTCTCTCTCTCTCTCTCTCTTTCTCTCTCTCCCTCTCTCTCTCTCTCTCTCTCTCTCCACCTGAGCTGCATTCCTGCTCTCCACCAATCACAGCTCAGTGTGTCCCTGCAGTCAGAGGTGTAACAATAACTCCCTGGGCTCCAAAAGGACACACAATAAAAACACTACTTTACAATAATAGTCTTTATTGGGCTGTTGCTATTTATTATTTAGTCATTGGGAATTATCTAGGTTGATTGTCAACACTAAATTGGCCCTAGTGTGAATGTTGTCTGTCTATCTGTGTTGGCCCAGCGATGAGGTTGCGACTTGTCCGAAGTGTACGCCGCCTTCCGCCTGATTGTAGCTGAGATAGGCGCCAGCGCCCCCTGCGACCCGAAAATGGAATAAGCGGTAGAAAATGGATGGATGGATGGATGGATGGGTTATCTATCGATCAGGTTATTTGATTAATCGGGTAATCGGATAAAACACAATTTATAGCAGATGTCGGGAACCTTTTTGCTTGAGAGAGCCATGAAAGTCAAATATTTTAAAATGTATTTCCATGAGAGCCATAAAACGGTGAATAAAACTAAATGCATGCATTATTAAGAAAGACCAACATTTTTAGAGTATAATAAGTACATACTTTCCAACCCTCCCGGATTTTCCGGGAGACTCCCGATATTCAGTGCCTCTCCTGAAAGAAATTTTCTCCTGAAAAACTCCTGAAATTCAGCTTGAGCTGGAGGCCACGCCCAATCACGTTACAGTTGAATAAAAAACTGCACACACAAGGAGACGAAGCAGAAGAACGAGGAAGTTACAGCCATGGCGATGCCGTCTGTAATAGAGTGATTCTATGTTGAATGTTGCCATCACCTGGTGAATGTGGGCTATAGCGTTATGGGGTTGCTTTTTGATTGGCCAACGATTTACGTGGTGTTGTGCACAAGTGAGGGAGTCTGTTCTGATTGAAGCCCACAGTAAAGAGACGTAACTCCATCACCTCGCCTGGTTATTGACTCCAACCCAATATATTACACCGTCGACAAGGTAAATGAAGAAATAAATGGCAGAACACAGGTTACTCAAATAGTGAAAGGTAAGTGTCGTTGTTTTTTTTAGTAACCAGCAAGCACAGTACAGTTAGTAGAACAACTGTGTTTTTATTACTGTGTATTTGATAGGTGCCGTCTGAAATTCAACTATTTCTTTTATTTATATATATAACAAAATAAATATATATAGCTAGAATTCACTGAAAGATACGTATTTCATACATACATATATATATATGAAATATATATGAAATACTCGAGTTGGTGAACTGTAGATGTAAATATATTCCTCCCCTCTTAACCACGCCCCCCAACCCCACCACGCACCCAACCACGCCTCAGCCCCCCCACCCCCCCACCCCCCCAGATCACCCCCCCCCCCCCCCCACCTCCCCAGTGTCTTATTCTTTTTAATGACATTGTTATTTTGAAGCTAACCAATAATAAATAAAATACTTCTTACCATTAATGCGACTTCTTGAGCAGGCGCAGTAGAAAAAATGGATGGATGGATTAAAATGCATGAGAATGTTTTATATTTTGAACGTTATTTTTTACACTGATTACCAGCGGAATTATTCATTACTTATCGTGTTAAGCAATGTCAGGTAAGATTTATGTGAGAGCCAGATGCAGTCATCAAAAGAGCTACACCTGGCTCGAGAGCCATAGGTTTCCTACCCCTGCTTTATAGTCTTAATGCATGTTTGAGAGCTATAACACTGTTATGCCTGCAAAACCCTTCATTCGTTGTTTCTATTAAATTCATATAATTGATATCAATCAATTTGCGCTTTTAACATGTGTGTATTGATTTAAAAAATGTTTGTTATTTAGTCATCGGGTTGGTTGTTTGATTAATCGAGTAATGGGATAAAACACACTTTATAGTCTCAATGCATGTTTCAGAGCTGAAACACTGTTATGCCTGCAAAACCCTTCATTTGTTGTTTCTATTAAATTCACATAATTGATATCAATCAAAGTGCGCTTTTAACATGTGTGAATTAATTTTTTTTTAAATTGCTATTTGTTATTTAGTCATTGGGTTATCTATCGATCAGGTTGTTTGATTAATTGAGTAATGGGATAAAACACACTTTATAGTCTCAATGCATGTTTCAGAGCTGAAACACTGTTATGCCTGCAAAACCCATCATTTGTTGTTTCTATTAAATTCACATAATTGATATCAATCAAAGTGCGCTTTTAACATGTGTGAATTAATTTTTTTAAAAATTGCTATTTGTTATTTAGTCGTTGGGTTATCTATCGATCAGGTTGTTTGATTAATTGAGTAATGGGATAAAACACACTTTATAGTCTCAATGCATGTTTCAGAGCTGAAACACTGTTATGCCTGCAAAACCCTTCATTCATTGTTTCCATTAAATTCACATAATTGATATCAATCGAAGTGCACTTTTAACACGTGTGTATTAATTTAAAATTAACTTCCACTGTTAGGCGCCACACAGATCAGGGCACCTGCACACACCTGCTCTAATGTGTGCTCTATGGCAGAAGCCATGCAGGAACTATATCCACACATTTAAAGTTCTCGGCACTCCATGCGGTCTGGATTTGATCACATTTTTATTAGTTACACACTAGTGTTGTCCTGATGCCAATATTTTGGTACCGGTACTAGAACCAAAATGTATTTTGATTCTTTTTGGTACGGTTCAATACTTTTCTAAAAAGAAAAAAAAGGGACCACAAAAAATTGCATTATTGGCTTTATTTTCACAAAAAAAAAACATAAATTAAACATATGTTTCTTATTGCAAGTTTGTCCTTAAATAAAATTTCGAACATACAAAACAACTTGTCTATTAGTAGTAAGTAAGCAAACAAAGTCTCCTAATTTAGCTGCTGACCAATGTAACTACATGTCGTGTCATTTTCCATTCTATCATTTTGTCAAAATTATTAAGGACAAGTGGTAGAAAAAGAATTATTAATCTACTTGTTCATTTACTCTTGATATCTGCTTACTTTCTCTTTTAGCATGTTCTATCTACACTTGTGTTAAAATGTAATAATCACTTATTCTTCTGTTATTTGGATGCTTTCCATTAGTTTTGGATGATACCAAAAATGTTGGTATCAATCCAATTCCAAGTAGTTACAGGATCATACATTGGTCATATTCAAAGTCCTCATGTGTCCAGGAACATATTTCCTGAGTTTATAAACATAATATATCATTTTAAAAAACAATAAAAGATTTTGTGATGCTAAAAAACAGTCATATCCACTATGTATGCACCTGTACTTGGTATCATTACAGTAGATATTAGGTGTAGCCAATGGTGTTTGTTTACATTGTGACACCGGTGAGCTACGGTGTGTAGTGAAGCATGTTTAGCTATTCCTCATCCTGCATGGGTGACACTTGTAAGAAACTCACTTTATTTGTCGCCATGGAGACCAGGATTAGTGATTGAAAAGTAGTTAAAACACTGCCGACTGCAGTCGGACTTTAGCCGCAAGCTAGCTAGCCATATCTTAACCCACATTTTCCTGAGGGTATTTCAGTGTTATAACTTCACCTTTATCGTTAGCTTTTAAGCTAAAATGCGTCCGTTCTCCCTACGCACATTGTCTGTTTGTAAGTACTCCATGATTGTGCGCTGCCGAACATGCCCGCTGCTCGTAAAACCGGGGGAATGGAAGCATGGGCGACCGGTACTTTTTAGAGGCGGTATAGTACCGAATATGATTCATTGCGGTACTATACCAATACCGGTATATTGTCTATTACACACATTAAACAATTGATAAAAAGCAACATAATAGAAATCAAAGCTTTTTTCTAAATAATTTAATTAATTAATCGTTTTCTCAAATGTCGTTTTCAGCAAGTACCACCTCAGAAAACACTTGACTCTCCAAGTATCACCCTATTGACCAACATTAAAACACAGTAGCGCAGTAGACCCAAGTATTCATGAAAAACAAGGCAGAGGTTTTAATTAACAAGTTTAATTAACAAGTGGGGCAAAGTGGTTCAGATGGTAGAGCGGCCGTGCCAGCAACTTGAGGGTTGCCGGTTGGAATCCAGCTTCCGCCATACTGGAGAAAATGGACTGCAAATCCAGGCCCAAAAAATATGGGCGACTGGTGCAATGGACATCGAGTGGATCTAGCATAATAGTGTGAGAATCCAGTCCATAGCGGAGCCAGCAGAGATCACCTTGAGGGGAGACAGGTCAGCAGCGTAGCGACGTCCCCAACTGATGCACAGATGAGTGGTCCACCCTGGATCCCGACTTTGGACAGCCAGCGCACCATCTGTGGTCACCCAATCCGCACCCCCCCCCTTCCATGAAGGAGAGGGCGGCACAGCAGAAAATAAACGGCAGATCAACTGGTCTCAAAAGGGGGTTTATTTAAAGGATAGAGTATACAAATTAGTTTTAAGATGGGACTTAAATACTTCTACTGAGGTAGCATCTCCAACTGTTACCGGGAGGGCATTCCAGAGTACTGGAGCCCGAATAAAAAACGCTCTATAGCCCGCAGACTTTTTTGGGGCTTTGGGAATAACTAATAAGCTGGAGTTCTTTGAACGCAGATTTCTTGCTGGGTCATATGGTACAATACAAACAGCAAGATAGGCTGGATCCAGACCGTGTCGTGTAGTATTTTCTAGGTAAGTAGTAAAACCTTAAAGTCACATCTTAAGTGCACAGGAAGCCAGTGCAGGTGAGCCAGTACAGGCGTAATATGATCAAACTTTATTCTTCTTGTCAAAAGTCTAGTAGCCGCATTTTGTACCAACTGTAATCTTTTAATGCTAGACATAGGGAAACCCGAAAATAATACGTTACAGTAATCGAGACGAGACGTAACAATTGCATGAATAATGATCCAAGCGTCGCTAGTGGACAAAATGGAGCGAATTTTAGTGATATTAGAGAGATGAAAGAAGGCCATTTTAGTAACACTTTTGATGTGTGACTCAATCGAGAGAGTTGGTTCGAAGATAATACCCAGATTCTTTACCGAGTTGCCTTGTCTAATTGTTTGAACATATTACAGTGCAGGTGTCACCCACCTTTTTGAAACCAAGAGCTATTCTTGGGTACTGATTAATGCGAAGGACTACGAGTTTGATACACACTTAAATAAATAGTATTTCTGTCTGTCATTCCGTCGTACATTTTTTTTCCTTTTACGGAAAGTTTTTTGTAGAGAATAAATGATGAAAAAAACACTTAATTGAATGGTTTAGAAGAGGAAAAACACGAAAAAAAATAAAATAAAATTTTGAAACATAGTTTATCTTCACTATCGACTCTTTAAAATTCAAAATTCTACCGAAAAAAAGAAGAAAAAAATAGCTCTTTCGAATCTTTTTGAAAAAATAGAAAAAATTATTTATGGAACATTATTATTAATTTTTCCTGATTAAGATTACTTTTAGAATTTTGATGACGTTTTAAATAGGTTACAATCCAATATTCACTTTGATAGAATATAAAACAAATTGGACCAAGCTATATTTCTAACAAAGACAAATCAATATTTCTTTTAGATTTTCCAGAAGAAAAATTTTAAAAGTAATTCAAAAGACTTTGAAATAAGATTTAAATTTGATTCTACAGATTTTCTGGATTTGCCAGAATACATTTTATAAATTTTAATCATAAGTTTGAAGAAATCTTTCACTAATATTCTTTGTCGAAAAAACAGAAGCTGAAATGAAGAATTAAATTAAAATTTATTTATTATTCTTTACAATAAAAAAAATAAATGTACTTGAACATTGATTTAAATTGTCAGGAAAAAAGAGGAAGGAATTTAAAAGGTAAAAAGGTATATGTGTTTAAAAATCCTAAAATCATTTTTAAGGTTGTATTTTTTCACTAAAACTGTCTTTCTGAAAGCTGTAAGAAGCAAAGTAAAAAAGAAATGAATTTATTTCAAAAAGTCAAGACCAAGTCTTTAAAATATTTTCTTGGATTTTCAAATTCTATTTGAGTTTTGTCTCTCTTAGAATTAAAAATATCGAGCAAAGCGAGTCCAGTTTGCTAGTAAATAAAAAAAATGAAAAAACAGAGGCAGCTCACTGGTAAGTGCTGCTATTTGAGCTATTTTTAGAACAGGCCAGCGGGCGACTCATCTGGTCCTTACGGGCTACCCGGTGCCCGCGGGCACCGTGTTGGTGACCCCTGCTATAGTGTATAATAAAAACATAAAGAAAAAGACAAGATTCCAGGTTGGATTACCGTATTTTTCGGAGTGTAAGTCGCTCCGGAGTATAAGTCGCACCTGCCGAAAATGCATATCAAAGAAGAAAAAAAACATATATTAGTAGCAGAAGAGCATAAGTCGCATTTTTTGGGAAATGTATTTGATAAAATCCAACACCAAGAATAGACATTTGAAAGGCAATTTAAAATAAATAAAGAATAGTGAACAACAGGCTGAATAAGTGTACGTTATATGACGCATAAATAACCAACTGAGAAGGTGCCTGGTATGTTAATGTAACATATTATGGTAAGAGTCATTCAAATAATTATAACATATAAAACATGCTATACGTTTACCAAACAATCTGTCACTCCTCATCGATAAATCCCATGAAATCTTCTTCCTCGATGTCACTTCTAAACAACTCTGCCAACTCCAAAGGTATGCGCCGCTTCCTCTTTTATCGGTACGTCGCTTACGTCTGAGTCATCGTCAGTTGCAGTTCCAATTATTCCAGCCTTTCTGAATCCGGACAGGATGTTTTCGGTTGTGACGATTGCTGATATACGCCTAGTCTCTTTTGTGGAAGAGAGAAATAATATTATGTGATATTTCATGGTAATGTGTTATTAATTTCCCACATAAGTCGCTCCAGAGTATAAGTCGCACCCCCGGCCAAACTATAAAAAAAAACTGACTTATAATCCAAAAGATACAGTACCTCTTCCTCTCAGTCACTGCCGTTGTGTCCTTGAGCAAGACACCCACCCTGTTTTAAATGTAGCTTAAAGATGTAGATAATAGGTTTCACTATGTAAAGTGCTTTGAGTCTCTGGAGAAAAATGTATCAATATAATTCACTTCACAGCCTTTTACAGCAGTGGTTCTCAACCTTTTTTCAGTGATGTACCCACTGTGAACATTTTTTAATTCAAGTACCCCCTAATCAGAGCAAAGCATTTTTGGTTGAAAAACAGAGATAAAGAAGTAAAATACAGCACTATGTCATCAGTTTCTGATTTTTAAATTGCATAACAGTGCAAAATATTGCTCATTTGTAGTGGTCTTTTCTTGAACTATTTGGAAAAAAAGATATAAGAATAACTAAAAACTTGTTGAAAAACAAACAAGTGATTCAATTATAAATAAAGATTTCTACACATAGAAGTAATCATCAACATAAAGTGCCCTCTGGGGATTGTAATAGAGATCCATCTGGATTCATGAATTTAATTCTAAACAAACTTTTTTTCTTGTGAAGAAATGTTTAGAATTAAATTCATGAATCCAGATGGATCTCTTAAATGTTGATGTTTTTAACATCAATATTTCATGGAACATGTCCACAAATAATCTAGCTGTCAACACTGAATATCGCAT
Source organism: Nerophis ophidion (assembly GCF_033978795.1). Lineage (NCBI taxonomy): Eukaryota > Metazoa > Chordata > Actinopteri > Syngnathiformes > Syngnathidae > Nerophis > Nerophis ophidion. The sequence goes on from NC_084635.1 coordinate 23,912,450, forward strand.
TGTTGTATTTCTTTTCACAGTTTATGAACTTACATTCATACAAACCCCGTTTCCATATGAGTTGGGAAATTGTGTTTGATGTAAATATAAACGGAATACAATGATTTGCAAATCATTTTCAACCCATATTCAGTTGAATATGCTACAAACTGATAAACATTTTTTTTTGTTGCAAACAATAATTAACTTTAGAATTTGATGCCAGCAACACGTGACAAAGAAGTTGGGAAAGGTGGCAATAAATAATGATAAAGTTGAGGAATGCTCACCAAACACTTATTTGGAACATCCCACAGGTGTGCAGGCTAATTAGGAACAGGTGGGTGCCATGATTGGGTATAAAAACAGCTTCCCAAAAAATGGTCAGTCTTTCACAAGAAAGGATGGGGCGAGGTACACCCCTTTGTCCACAACTGCGTGAGCAAATAGTCAAACAGTTTAAGAACAACGTTTCTCAAAGTGCAATTGCAAGAAATTTAGGGATTTCAACATCTACGGTCCATAATATCATCAAAAGGTTCAGAGAATCTGGAGAAATCACTCCACTTAAGCAGTATGGCCGGAAACCAACATTGAATGACCGTGACCTTCAATCCCTCAGACGGCACTGTACCAAACACCGATATCAATCTCTAAAGAATATCAACACATGAGCTCAGGAACACTTCAGAAAACCATTGTCACTAAATACAGTTTGTCGCTACATCTGTAAGTGCAAGTTAAAGCTCTACTATGCAAAGCGAAAGCCATTTATCTGGGCCCGAGATCATCTAACATGGACTGATGCAAAGTGGAAAAGTGTTCTGTGGTCTGACGAGTCCACATTTCAAATTGTTTTTGGAAATATTTGACATTGTGTCATCCGGACCAAAAGGGAAGCGAACCATCCAGACTGTTATCAACGCAAAGTTCAAAAGCCAGCATCTGTGATGGTATGGGGGTGCATTAGTGCCCAAGGCATGGGTAACTTACACATCTGTGAAGGCACCATTAATGCTGAAAGGTACATACAGGTTTTGGAACAACATATGCTGCCATCAAAGCGCCGTCTTTTTAATGGACGCCCCTGCTTATTTCAGCAAGACAATGCCAAGCCACATTCAGCACGTGTTACAACAGCGTGACTTTATAAAAAAAGAGTGCGGGTAATTCCCTGGCCCGCCTGCAGTCCAGACCTGTCCCCCATCGATAATGCGTGGCGCATTATGAAGCTTAAAATAGCGGCGACCCCGGGCCGTCGAACGACTGAAGCTCTACATAAAACAAGAATGGGAAAGAATTCCACTTTCAAAGCTTCAACAATTAGTTTCCTCAGTTCCCAAACATTTATTGAGTGTTGTTAAAAGAAAAAGTGATGTAACACAGTGGTGAACATGCCCTTTCCCAACTACTTTGGCACGTTTTGCAGCCATGAAATTCTAAGGTAAATATTATTTGCAAAAAAAAGATAAAGTTCATGAGTTTGAACATCAAATATCTTGTCTTTGTAGTGCATTCAACTGAATATGGGTTGAAAAGAATTTGCAAATCATTGTATTCTGTTTATATTTACATCTAACACAATTTCCCAACTCATATGGAAACCGGGTTTGTATTTTGTTGAAGTATTATTCAATTAACATTTTTATAAAGGATTTTTGAATTATTGCTATTTTTAGAATATTTTTTTAAAATCTCACGTACCCCTTAGCATACCTTCAAGTACCCCCAGGGTTACGCGTACCCCCATTTGAGAACCACTGTTTTACAGTATGTGGTGGACTTGGGGATTTTGAGGCAAGATCATTTGCACCCAGAATGACCTCAGATAACTTCCTCTATCTTGGTGTGTCACAAGCCCATCTTATCAGGCATGTGCAATAGCTTAAACCCCCCAACCTTGAACTATCATCTAAAGCCCTGCAGACATAACAGGACAGTGTACTGCACTTAAAGGATATGTTATTGTCAAAACAGACTCAGAACCTATACCTGGCAGTCGACTATATTCAATAATGTTGCAGAAATATTTAGCACTTTTAGGACCAAACACAATCTTCTTGTTCAGACATAGACCTCATAGTGCTTTGTTTAATTCTTAACTGTTTTGGTTGTTTTTACCCCCAAGGTTAGTGAGATAACATAAACACTACGAGGGTTCAGATTTTGTACCAGGGTGAGGTGCTACTGTCTTTGAATGTCCAAAGTGGTCCACCTTGTCAAGGGAGGCATGAAATAAATAGTATAATTTGTTCATTCAAGTGTCTCCAATGTATTTTTTCTATGCTTCTAATCCGGATGCAAATATAGCTACCAATGTACATACAGCTAGCCTGAATAGCATGTTAGCATCGATTAGCATGCCATGCTAATCGATGCACACTCCACGTAAGTCAACTTGAATGCGTCCCTAATCGTTTTGTTACACCCTCCGACAACACACCGACGAGGCATGATGTTTCCAAGGTAATGAAAACAGTTGAAAAAACGGAAAATAACAGAGCTGATTTGATTTTGTGTTTGTAATGTGTTTGAGAAAATGGCGGATTGACTACCTATGTGACGTCACATTGTGACGTCATCGCTCCGAGTGCGAATAATAGAAAGGCGTTTAATTTGCCAAAATTCACCTATTTAGAGTTCGTAAATCGGTTTAAAAAATAGATGGTCTTTTGACGCTTACATAGGTCTGGTGATAATGTTCCCCTTTAATTATTGATTGTTGTTTTGGCTTGTTAGAGACACTTCTCTTAGTGAGTGTCACATGACTGTATAAAAATGTTTATTTTACAGAAGCACTTACAGCATGACTTTACAAGCCTGTGTAAAATCTTGTATGTAAGTGTGACATCATTATTTTTGCTAATCCGATTATAAAACACCTGTACAGCAGGTGTTTGTTGCTGCCTTAGGGGGAGGAGTATATTTATAGCTAAAATTCACTGTAATTCAAGTATGTCATATATATATATATATATATATATATATATATATATATACTTGAATTTCAGTGTTCATTTATTTACACATACACACACACATAACACTCCTCTACTCATTGTTGTATTTGAAAGTGCAATGCTTTGCAGCCAGTAGCACAACCTTTGAAGGAGCATAGGTATGGGCAGCATCTGTGAAATGTAATTTGCAAGAAAGAAGTGAGTTTAAGGTTGAACTATCCATCCTCATTCTATTCTCTTTCACTATCTTTCTACTTGCCGTAGTTTGAAAGCAATGCATGATGGGAATCCGTATGTTGTGTCTCAGTGTATTAACGTGCCCGCTGGAATAAACACGTTGAGAAATAGCTCCGTGCCTGCCTACTTTATGGGTTATAGATAAACCTATGGCTAACAGAGACATATATAATAGTCTCCTTCTTGTTGTGTGTGCAGTTGCGCACTGAGCTCCAAAATAATGTTATAACGTAACTGGGCCGGCACGCTGTTTATATGGAGGAAAAGTGGACGTGACGACAGGCTGTCCTCACTCAGGTCCGGCTGAAAATCAGGAGAAATTCGGGAGAATGGTTGTCCCGGGAGATTTTCAGGAGAGGCACTGAAATTCGGGAATCTCCTGGAAAATTCGGGAGGGTTGGCAAGTATGACATAAGTTTGCTTTCCAACCATGGGAAGGAAGAAAGTGAGTGTAAAGGACGGTGCTGAGAAGAACTGCATGATGTTCATTGAATTAAAGGGGAAAAAATCTTCAAAAATATTACAGAGTGTGTCACCAACTGGGTGAAACTATTTGAGCATAAGAAGTCTGCACCATATTGAAGCAGAATGATTTGGTAATAACATAAAATGATAATATAAAGTATATCTGCGATGAAGGGGCAACTTGTCCAGGGTGTAGCACGCCTTCCGCCCGGTTGTAGCCGAGATAGGCACCAGCGCCCCCCGCGACCCCAAAGGGAATAAGGGGTAGAAAATGGATATATATATATATATATATATATATATATATGTATATATATATATGGTGGACACCCACTGGGTGTGAGTCCTACTGGGTGTGAGTTTTCCTTGCCCTTATGTGGGCTCTGCCGAGGATGTCGTTGTGGTTTGTGTTGTGGTTTGTGCAGCCCTTTGAGACACTAGTGATTTAGGGCTTTATAAATAATCATTGATTGATTGATTGATTCATTGATCCATTAAAATATGAATAAGCTGCTGATGGTGTGTTTGACAAAGAAGACGATGTAAAAGTCCACTCTCCAGGGTACGTGCGGTCCATTATTATTACATCAATTCACCAACCTAGTTGGAAGTACATTCTATTGTATTGTCTTAATACAATATTCATTATCTAAAAGTTTGTTTCTGTCATCATCCGTGGCCGGATCATGTTTTGTTTAGTTTTGTTCTGTTATTTTTAGACTCCCTTAGTTCCTGTTTTGTGCACCTCTGCGTTTGTTTTGGTTTCTATTGGGATTAAATGGGTTCACCTGCCTCTGGTTAGTTGTCGGCACGCTCACCTGCAGTCGACCACTAATCAGAGAGCTATTTATTCACCTTTCTCGCCACGCTCAGTCCGGCTTCATTGTTTGCTGTATGCAATACTCACATAGGTTGATTTCTTGTTTCTATGTTATTGAGTCCTGTGCTAAGTTTGTACCTTAGCTTCACGTGCGACCTTTTGGTTTGCATCCTAATTTTTGGTACGTGTTATGATTTACGAAGATTAAATGATATTCCACTTTCACGCTTTGTCTGGAGTAGCCCCTCTGCATCCCAGGAGAACGACCCCCCAGTGAGCTGCGAGACCCACACGTGATAGTTTCTCTTTTTAAAAGGCTTGCTACGTCTTAAAAGTCTGATGTTTTGGCGTGGCCAGCACTGATGGAACTGATATGAATTAATTTCAATGAGGGGAAGTTGATTTGAGGTACAAGTGTTTGGAGTTAAGAACCAGCTAAATCCATGTCCTGTAGAGGTAAAAACACTAATGGTTTTCTTTATTATTATTTTTTAAAGTATTTAAAAAACATTTTTACCTATGTAAACTGTACGTACAACGGAATCGATAACCCATCTATCCATCCATTTTCTACCGCTTTGTCCCTTTCGCCTGTTCCTATCTCAGCTGCATTTCGAGCGGAAGGCGTTTACACCCTGGACAAGTCGCCACATCATCGCAAGGCCAACACAGACAGACAGACAACATTCATACACTAGGGCCAATTTAGTGTTGCCAATCAACCTATCCCCAGGTGCATGTTTTTGGAAGTGGGGGGAAGCCGGAGTACCCGGAGGGAACCCACGCGGTCACGGGGAGAACATGCAAACTCCACACAGAAAGATCCCAAGCCCGGGATTGAACTCAGGACTAACCCCTGTGCCACTGTGCTGCCGGAATCGATAACCAAATATGTTTATTTACATCATTCTTTTGCTGACTCTGCGTACAGAATGTCCACGACTCTTGGGGTAGCACTAAATGCTGTCATAGCAAAACAAACAGTTCAAACATCTTTGCATACGAAGTAAAAAACTGCAGCCTCAACAGCTACTTTATTTTTGCCTGTATTGTTTATTAAAAACTTAATAATCTCACAGGTAACTTTGCACATGTTTGGGTTCTTGGCAGCTTTTTTCCATTTGTTGTAGATCAGGGGTAGGGAACCTATGGCTCTAGAGCCAGATGTGGCTCTTTTAATGACGGCATCTGGCTCTCAGATAAATCTTAGCTGACATTGCTTAACACGATAAGTCAGTGTTTTTCAACCTATTTGGAGCCCAGGCACATTTTTTTTTCATTGAAAAAATTCTGAGGCACACCACCAGCAGAAAACATAAAAAATTAAACTCAGTAGCCAATACTTACAATAAAAATTTGTTCTCGCAATTATTTGATATGAATTCAAACGATAAGCAACCATGCATCAATATAGCTCTTGTCTCAATGTCGGTGTACTGTCACAACCTATCAGATCATGCCGTAACTTATTTAGAGTTTTTTGGTGTTTTCCTGTCTTGCGCTTCTATTTTGGTGGCTTTTCCTCTTTTGTTGGTATTTTCCTCTAGCAGTTTCATGTATTCCTTGAATGCTATTCCCCGCACCTGCCTTGTTTTCGCAATCAAGACTAAGTTGTGCGGACGCACTGCTTCTTTTTGGGGACACTGTTGATTATCATGTCATGTTCGCATTTACTTTGTGGACGCCGTCTGCTCCATACGCTGTAAGTCTTTGCTGTCTTCCAGCATTCTGTTTTTGTTTACTTTGCAGCCAGTTCAGTTTTAGTTTCGTTTTGCTTCAATGCCTTTTCTTAGCGGCACTCGCTTTTTGTTTATTTTTGGTTTAAGTGTTGGATACCTTTTTACCTACATGCTGCCTGCCGCATATTGGGATCACGACATACCATGTTCTCGACATCTACAAAGAAATTGGCTACCTGCTGCCACCTACTGATATGGAAGAGTATCACACGGTTTCTCTGCTGAGCTCTAGACAGCACAAACACTCAACAAAGACACATTTGCAGATTATAATTACTTGTTTGAAAAACATATTTTTAACCCAATTAGGTGAAATTACATAATCTTCCACGGCACACCTGAATGTATCTCATGGCACACTAGTGCACCATGATACGGTGGTTGAAAAACACAGCGATAAGTAATGAATAATTCCGCTGGTATCAGTGTGAAAAATAACGTTCAAAATATAAAACATTCTCATACGTTTTAATCCATCCATCCGTTTTCTACCCCACTTGTTCAAGAAGTCGCATTAATGGTAAAAACTCTTTTATTTATTATTGGTTAGCTTCAGAAAAACAATGTTATTAAAAAGAATAATATACTTATTATACTCTGAAAATGTTTGGTCTTCTTAAAAATGCACGCATTTAGTTGTATTCAGTGTTAAAAAATATTATATGGCTCTCACGGAAATATATAGTAAAATATTTGGCTTTCATGGCTCTCTCAGCCAAGAAGGTTCCTGACCCCTGTTCTAGATGATGTCACTGCTGATGTGTGCATAACATGAAAATAATTCTTCTGCTGAAGCTGATCTGTTTCCAATAGAGCAGATGCGACTCTAAACATCTATTTTTGTACATGCTTAAAGGGGAACATTATCACAATTTCAGAAGGGTTAAAACCAATAAAAATCAGTTCCCAGTGGCTTATTTTACTTTTCAAAGTTGTTTTTCAAAATTTTACCCATCATGGAATATCCTGAAAAAAGGCTTTAAAGTGCCTGATTTTCGCTATCTTTAAATCCCTCGTCCATTTTCCTGTGACGTCATTTAGTGATGCCAACATGGCGGATAACACAGCAAGATATAGCGACATTAGCTCGGATTCAGACTCGGATTTCAGCGGCTTAAGCGATTCAACAGATTACGCATGTTTTGAAAGGGATGGGTGGAGTATGGAGGCAGATGGCGAAAACGAAATTGAAGAAGAAACTGAAGCTATTGAGCGAATAGCTATTGATGCTATTCGGCGATTGTCTGCCTTAGCATCGCCGGTAAAATGTGCAGACCAAACGATCGGGACTTTCGCATCTTGTGACACTGGAGCAACTTAAATCCGTCGATTGGTAAGTGTTTGTTTGGCATTAAATGTGGGTGGAGAGACAGGCTGGATGCAAATATAGCTACAAATGTACATACAGCTAGCCTAAATAGCATGTTAGAATCGATTAGCATGCCGTGCTAATCGAAGCACACTCCACGTAAGTCAACTTGAATCCGTCCCTGATCGTGTTGTTACACCCTCCGACAACACACCGACGAGGCATGATGTCTCCAAGGTACGGAAAACAGTTGAAAAAATGGAAAATAACAGAGCTGATTAGACTCGATGTTTGTAATGTGTTTGAGAAAATGGCGGACTGATTACCTAAGTGACGTCATCGGTCTGAGAGCGAATAATAGAAAGGTGTTTAATTCGCCGAAATTCACCCATTTAGAGTTCGGAAATCAAATGTACAAACAGCTAGCCTAAATAGCATGTTAGCATTGATTAGCTGGCAGTCATGCCGTGACCAAATATGTCTGATTAGCACATAAGTCAAACACAATAACAAAATTCACCTTTGTGATTTCGTTGACTTTATCGTTGGAAATACATCTGCAGGATATCCATACATCTCTGTGCCATGTCTGCCTTAGCATTGCCGGTAAAATGTGCAGACCAAACGATCGGGACTTTTGCATCTTGTGAAACTGGAGCAACTTAAATCCGTCGATTGGTGTTTGTTTGGCATTAAATATGGGTGGAGGGAAAGGTTGGATGCAAATATAGCTACAAATGTACATACAGCTAGCCTAAATAGCATGTTAGCATCGATTAGCATGGCGTGCTAATCGATGCACGCTCCACGTAAATCAACTTGAATCCGTCCCTGATCGTGTTGTTGCACCCTCCGACAACACACCGACGAGGCATGATGTGTCCAAGGTACGGGAAACAGTTGAAAAAATGGAAAATAACAGAGCTGATTAGACTCAATGTTTGTAATGTGTTCGAGAAAATGGCGGATTGACTACCTAGGTGAGGTCACAAAGGCGTTTAATTCGCCACAATTCACCCATTTAGAGATCGGAAATCGGTTAAAAAGATATATGGTCTTTTTTCTGCAACATCAAGGTATATATTGACGCTTACATAGGTCTGGTGATAATGTTTCCCTTTAAGGTCAGAAGGCAAAAGCATGATGTTATGTTCCTTCATGCCTTCAGAAATCCACTTTTATTACAGTTAGGGTTGCTGAATAAATCCATTCCTGTTACCATAATCCTTCTACACAAGGATCAACATGGCCGTCACTCTTTAATTGCCGTATAAACGTCAGTTCAAGAGTGGCGTGCTTCAGCTCTTCTTGCCCCAGCTTGCAAAAAGATTTCCCTCATATTTCCGTCCTGGTAATTGCTCAACACTCCACATTTGCAGTGCAGCGTGTTTGCTGAAAGATGGCAGCCTTCAAACACATGTTTACAGGTATTCTTCATTGTACCTTTGGCAGCAGTCTTCCTCTCTGTAATAAGAAGCCCACCGAGCCCAAGAGGGACTTCACGGCTCCAACAAGACATTAAAGGGGCGTCCTCGTTCCCCCCCTTTCACAGTCTGGCAACCTGCCAAAGGTGGACCAGGTTTCACACGCTGATAAAACACTGAAGAGTCACACTCGGCATGCAGAACTTTCCAGCTCGCTAGATAGTGCTGGCAAGTAGTGTTGTGTTCACTGACATGTTGAAAAACTACTTATCTACTTATTGTCATTCTCTGAAAATGCTTTCCAGCTGTACAAGAAAACATTTTCTGGGCATATCTTTTTTTAAACTCTCAGGTATCTTTTTTCTCACAGAGAAAAGCATCCAAGCGTAAAACAATCCACCAAATCCACTGTTAGGTGGACAGGAGGAAGGAGACGGCACAGACAGGAGGGTTGTCGTATTAACTCTATTTTTTTTTATATATAAACCTTTTCCATTTGAGTTGGGAAATTGTGTTAGAGGTAAATAAAAACAGAATACAATGATTTGCAAATCCTTTTCAACCCATATTCAATTGAATGCACTACAAAGACAAGATATTTGATGTTCAAACTCCTAAACTTTATTATTATTATTTGAATTATTATTCAAATAATAATTAACTTTGAATTTCACGGCTGCAACACGTGCCAAAGTAGTTGGGAAAGGGCATGTTCACCACTGTGATACATCACCTTTTCTTTTAACAACACTCAATAAACGTTTGGGAACTGAGGAAACTTATTGTTCCTGAGCCATGTGGTGATATCCTTTAGAGATTGATGTCGGTTTTTGATACAGTGCCGTCTGAGGGATCAAAGGTCACGGTCATTCAATGTTGGTTTCCGGCCATGCCGCTTGGAACTGAGGAAAGTAATTGTTCCTGAGCCCATGTGGTGATATCCTTTAGAGATTGATGTTGGTTTTTGATACAGTGCGGTCTGAGGGATCGAAGGTCATGGTCATTCAATGTTGGTTTCCGGCCATGCCGCTTACGTGGAGTGATTTCTCCAGATTCTCTGAACCTTTTGATGATATTATGGACCGTAGATGTTGAAATCCCTAAATTTCTTGTAATTGCACTTTGAGAAACGTTGTTCTTAAACTGTTTGACTATTTGCTCATGCAATTGTGGACAAAATGGTGTACCTCGCCCCATCCTTTCTTGTGAAAGACAAAGCATTTTTTTGGGAAGCTGTTTTTATACCCAATCATGGCACCCACCTGTTCCCAATTAGCTGGCACACCTGTGGGATGTTCTGAATAAGTGTTTGATGAGTATTCCTCAACTTTATCAGTATTTATTGCCACCTTTCCCAACTTCTTTGTCACGTGTTGTTGGCGTCAAATTCTAAAGGTAATGATTATTTGCAAAAAAAAAAATGTTTATCAATTTGAAAATCAAATATATTGTCTTTGTAACATGTTCAACTGAATATGGGTTGAATATGATTTGCAAATCATTGTATTTTGTTTATATTTACATCTAACACAATTTCCCAACTCATATGGAAACGGATATATATATATATAAACAATCAATTAAGTGTGTGTACTAATCCAAGATGTGTGTGGTGTGTGACTATGTGTAGAGATTAGCTGTAGTGTGTTACTGGTAGTGTTGAACGAGAGGCGCCGAAGTCCAATAGGGGCAAGGCAGGCTTGTAAGTCCGTGAGCACAGGCAGAACGTCGGGGGCGATAGCGAGGCATCAAAACTCTGTGTCCAGGGGAGAGGTTGAGATCCAAGAGGTAGTCAGGAAAGCAGAGGGAACACAAGGAGACGTGACACACTGCTCGTGACGCGGGAATGGAGGTCTGCTGTTGGAAGGCGACAAGGAGGCATACTTGCCAACCCTCCCGATTTTCCTGGGAGGCTCACGAATTTCAGTGCCTCTCCTGAAAATCAGGAGAGGCACAGGAAACTACGTTCTGGCCCCAGATAGCAGGTTGTGCTGGCTTAAGAAGGCAGGTCTCATCATCAGCTTCAGGTGTGTTGATTGCCGGCGACTGATTGCAGCTGCTCGCTGTAGCCGGACTGGCACGCACCTGGCATGCTCCTGGAGGTGCGTCCTGCGCAGCGCATACATGAATGCGCACGAACATGCACCCAGGCCATGACGTCCACAGGACATAAAATGCACAAAAATCTATTGGAAAATAATGTTTTGATTAAATATCCTGCATGTTGATCTGATTGCATATTCAATAAATACCAATTAAATGTTGATTTTAAAAAAAAAGATGAATTGCAGAGTTCCACAGGGTTTGGTGCTTGACCCTGTACTTCGCCAATACGGTGTTAGTTTTCACTGTTATGCTGATTACAGCCAACTCTACATGCCCCTAAAGCTGACAAACACACCAGATTGTAGTCATCTGGAGGTGTGCCTTTATGAAATCCAAAATCTTTTTGCATGTTAACGCGAAGGACATGGCAATGTAGATTATCGGACCTGCTGGACACAGGCACTTATTCAAGGATACCAGCTTAAAGGGGAACTGCCCTTTTTTGGGAATTTTACAGCGAAGCGGGGTATGCTAGGACTGGCTTCGAGATCAGCGGCAGGTGCGTAGATGACACAACTGAGAGTGTTTGTCGCTGTTTGTCGTTTAACGCTCTGTTAAAGGCAGCAGTCCTGAAGGAGCGAGAGAGTTTTTGATGGTGGATGTTGGAGAACGAGCACAAACACGAGCGAGAGCAAAAACAGACATCCTGATGAGGAAAAGGGAACATTTATTGAAAAATAAATCTTTGTTCACAAGAATGAACGAGGCTGCCATGTCCATCATTGGTGGTTCGAGGAACCCAGAGGAGCGAGATCTCAAAACCCACCTTAGAACTCATTTATATAATTTAGCTTTTAAATAATCCTCTGTTTAGACCAGTTGACCTGCCGCTTCTCTTTTCTGCTCTGCCCCCCCTTTACTGCATAGAGAGAATACCAGGTGGTCATGCATAATCTCTGGGGATGTACCAGTCTGGAAGAGGCGCTGGCTGTTCCAAGATGTTAGAGCACAAAGATGTGCAGTAAATGATTGTCTTGATGGTGAGCAGTGTTGCAACTTGGTGACTTTCCAATCCTGTTGTGGACTTTTTTTTGGGTGAACAGCTACTTTTTCTGGTGCTGGTATCCGGCAAGGACAAGTCACAGATGGAAAGAATCCTCAGTGCCGAACACTGAAGAATTTGCACCTGGCTCGCTGACAACAAACTATCCATACATTTGGGTAAAACGGCATCCATCCTATTTGGGTCCCACATCAACCTTAAGAAAGTCAGTGACTTCACTATAAAAGTGGGTGACATTGTTATCACCAGGAAAGATGAGGTCACCTACCTAGGTTCCATTCTCCAGGCTAATCTTTTCTGTGATAAAATGGCAACCAAGGTAATCAAAAAAGTCAATCAACAAGCAAGATCTCTCTACAGAATCTCCTCTCTGGTCAACAAAAGCACCATGAATATTCTAGCAGGAACTCTCATTCAACCCTTTTTAGATTACGCATGCACCTCCTGGTACCCCAGCACCTAAAAAACCCTCAAATCTTGACTCCAGACATCCCAGAACAAGCTAGTCAGGTTACTTCTAGACCTCTACCCCAGCTCACACCTCACTCCTACCCACTTCTCCAAAGTGGGCTGGCTCAGGGTGGAGGACAGAGTCAAACAACTTGCACTGAGCCTAGTTTATAAAATCCGCAACACCTCCCTGATACCGAAGTACATGTCAAACTACTTCCTTAACGTAAATGACCGCCATAACCACAACACTAGTAGGAGTTCCACAAACAATACCAGGTGGTCATGCATAATCTCTGGGGATGTACCAGTCTGGAAGAGGCGCTGACTGTTCCAAGATGTGACCCAGGGTGGAGCACTCTTCTATGGTTCAGTGGTGACGTTTCTGTGTGGTCGCCTTTCTCTACATGGAAGAAGATCACCCTACCACCCTTTGCTGGCTTCCTGATGGACTGCACTCTCACATTATCATGATATAATTGTACCATCTTGGCATCCATTGCAGCCAGTCAAGGGGTTCCCCTTATCTGTGGCCCCTTCCCAGGAAGTCTTTTTTTTTTACCAGTTCGGGCTTTTGAAAATGCTCCTTGCCTGAAAATGGGTTCAGATGTGGTTGTGGTTTGTGAAGCCCTTCGAGGCACTTGTGATTACCCCTCATTTGAATCCTCTTTACTGATTAGTTCCCATTCCTCTTTACTAGGTTGTGGTCGGACAGCAGACCGGTGCCTGGGAGATAAAGCCTAGAAGTGGTTACCGACACTCGTGAATGTCATTAAAATCAATGAAAAAAATTACATTTTAAATTAGAAAAGGCCACGTCAATAAAGGCAGCACTTGTCACGTGCACGTCAGCGTGTGTAGGCACGCTACAACAGCTTCTTCTTCATGGCTAGATGTGAATAATAATCTGTAGATGAAAATGCATTTCACTTGTTATTATAAACTATCTGGTGTTTTTTTCTAATGAGTTGTGTTGAGTATTGTTGACTTAATGTGTTTGTGTGCTTGAGCAGGAGAGTGTGACAGTTTGATGTCAACTGCCAAAAAAGCAGTCCAATCAGTTGATAGGAAGAGGAAATAAACAGGGAACACCCACATAAAGGCCTACTGAAACCCACTACTACCCACCAGGCAGTCTGACAGTTTATATATCAATGATGAAATATTAACATTGCAACACATGCCAATACGACCTTTTTAGTTTACTAAATTGCAATTTTAAGTTTCCCGTGAGTTTCTTGTTGAAAACGTCGCGGAATGATGACATGTACGCGTGACGTCACGGACTGCTAGGAAATATTAGCGCTGCGCACACACACAGCTAAAAATCGTCTGCTTTAACCGCATAATTACACTGTATTTTGGAGATCTGTGTTGCTGAATCTTTTGCAATTTGTTCAATTAATATTGGAAAAGTCAAAGTATAAAGATGGAGTTGGGAAGCTTTAGCCTTTAGCCACACAAACACACAGTGATTCCTTGTTCAAAATTCCCGGAGGTGAAGCTTTACTATGGATCAGAGCGGTCAAGCGAACATGGATCCCGACCAAAGGTCAACCAGCAGTTTTCGGTGAGAAAATTGTGGTAAAAAGTCGCCACTTACCGGAGATCAGCTGAGCTTTGCCGTCCATAGTTGCCGTCGACTTCCATCAGACACTGGCCTCAAGACACCCGTGGACAAACCCCTCCGACTATCAAGTAATGTTGAACTCACTAAAACACTAAGAAACACAGTAGAAAGATAAGGGATTTCACAGAATTATCCTAGTAAATGTGTCTAAAACATCTGAATCCGTCCCAATGCAATCGCGTTTTTTTTCCTTTTTCTAGTCCGTCGCTATCAATGTCTTCAAACACAAATCTTGCATCCTCACTCAAATTAATGGGGAAATTGTCGTTTTCTCGGTCCGAATAGCACTTTTTGTTGGAGGCTCCCATTAAAAACAATGTGAGGATGTGAGGAGCCATCAGCGGGTGACGTCATCGTCTGCCACTTCCGGTAAAGGCAAGGCTTTTCTATTAGCGATTAAAAGTTGCGAACTTTATTGTCGATGTTCTCTGCTAAATCCTTTCAGCAAAAATATGGCAATATCGCAAAATGATCAAGTATGACACATAGAATGGATCTGCTATCCCCGTTTGAACAAGAAAATCTAATTTCAGTAGGCCTTTAAGTAAAGAATAGGGTCTTTCGTACACACAATGTGATTTATCAAGGATAACATGATTTTGCGGCTGCTGTAGATTACTAATGTAGCCTTAGCTTGACGCTCCTCTAATTTCCCAAACAACAAACAAAAACTCAAGAGTGTTCCTTTTTGTTTTGTGTCTTTTACTTATCAACTTCAAAAACGTAGAACAATAACGATGTGGGAACAAATGAATGGCAAAATAAAGCTAGTTTGTTACAGTAACGAATAGTTAGAAAAAGTAAAAGTAAGAAAAAGTAAGAGTGAGATCAAAAAAACTGTGTGGCTCCATTCCACCGCACCTGACTGCCATTACCCATAACACCTTGCGTCCAAACCCCTCCTTACCACACAGATCCTTCCGCCATATAGGGAATTAAAAACAGTTAGGTCATCACAATATTGAGACAAATGTAATAATTACAAATAAACTGAGCTTGATAGTTACTCTAAGCCAGGGGTAGGGAACCTTTGGCTCTCAAGCCAGATGTGACTCTTTTGATGACTGCATCTGGCTCTCAGATAAATCTTAGCTGACATCACTTAACACGATAAGTAATTAATAATTCAGCTGGTAATCACAGTGTTAAATATAACGTTGAAAATATAAAACATTCTCATGCATTTTAATCCATCCATCCGTTTCTATCGTACCTGTTCAAGAAGTCGCATTAATGGTCAAAAGTATTTTACTTAATATTGGTTAGTTTTGTAATAACAATGTTATTAAAAAAGAATACGGAGTTCTTATACTCTAAAAATGTTGGTGTTACTTAAAAAATGCACGCATTTAGTTGCAATCAGGGAAAGTCCAACTAAAAGAGGAGGCGTAGAATTCTCTTGTCAGAGGGACGACACTGTACAAGGGTAGACGTCTACGCGTTTCTCCTCATTGAGCTAAATTGAATCCAGTCTCTGCTTAACTCCTTGCTTCTTGTCTGTTTAATAGATTTCTTCAGTGTTTGAACCTGACAGTTGTGTTCAGTGTTAAAAATATTATAAACCTCTCACGGAAATACATTTCAAAATATTTGGCTGGCTCTCTCAGCCAAAAAGGTTACCGACCCCTGCCCTAAGCATTCAATATATACATTTTTGTATTATGCAAATAAAGTAAATAGTCCCTTTTTGGCCGAGTAAACATAAAGCACCTTCCATAAAATGTAAATTAACTTAAATAGCATTTAGGTTCCTGCAGCTGCTGTTTTATTTCTTTATTTAGAGTGTTTGGCATGTACGTGGAAAAGGGCTGCGAGAAAGGAGGCAATCACTGCTATGATGGATGATGGAGAGAGAATTTCAGTCATAAAAAATGTTGTCTATTTTCTAATTTCAATTTCCTTCGGCGTGCTAAAATTTGGTTATTTTGTCTAGGCTGCATTTCTACATAGCCCAGAAAAATCTCGCAGATTATGGTTGTGTGTTGCGTGTTCCGCAACATAGCAAAACACAACAGGTTGGAGCACAAAGATGGAAAGAATCCTCAGTGCCGAACTCTGTAGAATTTGCCCCTGCCTCGCTGACAACAAGCTATCCATACACTTAGGTAAAACGGCATCCATCCTATTTGGGTCCCACATCAACCTTAGGAAAGTCAGTGACTTCACTATAAAAGTGGGTGACATTGTTATCACCAGGAAAGATGAGATCACCTACTTAGGTTCCATTCTAGAGGCTAATATTTCCTGTGATAAAATGGCAACCAAGGTCATCAAAAAGGTCAAACAATAAAAAAGATCTCTCTACAGCAGGGGTGCCCATTACGTCGATCGCGAGCTACCAGTCGACCGCGGGGGGTGTGTCAGTCGATCTCCAGCCAGGCTTTTAAAAAAAATAGACCTAAAAATTAGTGATCATCAATCTTCACCAAGATGTCACTTAAATGACATTCATGGTACCGGAGGGTCTTGTGAGATGACGCTGGCTGCTGCAAGATTATTATTATTAAAAATGACCGAGAGGAAGGCGAGAAACACTTTTTATTTCAACAGACTCTCGTGCCGTACCTTCCATCAAAACTCTAAAGGCCGACTGCACATTTCCTATCTTCACAATAAAAGCCCTGCTTCATGCTGCCTGCGCTAACTAAATACAGAGTATCGGAAAACTGGCGTGCACAAGCGATCCCTCAGAAAGCTGGCGTGCACATCACTTGTGCACGCCAGCTTTCCGAGACTCTTATTTTGTTAGTGCAGGCGGCATGAAGCAGGGCTTTTATTGTGAAGATAGGAAATGTGCAGTCGGCCTTTGGAGTTTTGACGGAAGGGACGGCGCGAAAGTCTGTTGAAATAAAAAGTGTTTCTCGCCTTCCTCTCCGTCATTTTTTGATGATAATGAACTGGCAGCAGCCAGCATCATCTCACAAGACCCTCGGGTGCCGTGAATGTCAATCAAGCAAGCTACTGAATTTGCCGCCAATGTTTTTCTTGTAAAGTGTATGGAAGCTGGATGAATTAGATGCCAAAAACCAACCACTTTCATGTGGTATTGTACAGAAAGGACAACTTTTTTTCTCCTCCATTTGAAAATGTGGGCGTTATCATCATTACGGTCTGATTCCAATCAATGCAAGTCATCAGAATCAGGTAATACACCAACTTATATTCTTGTCTTCGTGAAAGAAAGACATCTATATGTGTTACACATGCTTGTATTATCATTAAACACATTTAACTTGTTTACAAAAATGTCTCTTTCATAAATAAATAAATATAAATGATATATATAAATGAGGTAGATCCCCTCGAGTTGGTCAATTGAAAAGTAGCTCGCCTGCAGAAAAAGTGTCGGCACCCCTGGTCTACAGAATCTCCTCTCTGGTCAACAAAAGCACCATGAAGATTCTATCAGGAACTCTCATTCGACCCTTTTTCGATTACGCTTGCACCTCCTGGTACCCCAGCACCTCCAAAACCTTTCAAACATCCCAGAGCAAGCTAGTCAGGTTACTTCTAGACCTCCACCCCAGATCACACCTCACTCCTACCCACTTCTCCAAAGTGGGCTGGCTCAGGGTGGAGGACAGAGTAAAACAACTTGCATTGAACCTCGTCTATAAAATCTGCTACACCTCCCTGATACCGAAGTACAGGTCAAACTGCTTCCATAACGTAAATGACAACCATAACCACAACACCAGGAGGAGTTCCACAAACCACGTCGAACTCAGATTCCGATCTAACAAAGGTCTTAACTCATTCTCTTTCTTTGCCACATCAATGTGGAATGCACTCCCCACAGGTGTAAAAGTAAGTGCATCTCTATCCTCCTTCAAAACCGCACTAAAAGAACACCTTCAAGCAACTTCAACCCTAAACTAACACATCCGATTGTAAATAATCAAATGTAAAAAATCAAATGTATATACTTGTTATTATGCTTTTTGATCTCTCTATGTCCACTACTTGCTGTACATATCCTACTAAGTCAGACCTACACTGTTTCAATATCCATTTCTCAGATGATCCAATTGTTGATGCTGAAGTGCTGATATCAACTAAACCTACCCCACCCCCTCCACATCCCACCCTGCGATAGTAAATAATGTAAATAATTCAATGCATATACTCTGATGATTAACTTGTGTGATGACTGTATTATGCTGATAGTATATATTTGTACCATGAATTGATTGACGTGGACCCCGACTTAAACGAGTTGAAAGACTTATTGGGGTGTTTCCAATTAATGGTCAATTGTACAGATTATGTACTGTACTGTGCAATCTACTAATAAAAGTCTCAATCAATCAATCAATGCTATGGGAGAATTGCTGTGTATCATGTAGACCGAGGGGAAAGCATGCTGCAGTCACTGTCCTCATTAAGCAGTGACAGGGGCTGCCGTGAGCCCCCCTCACCCCTTTCCAAAGCACTCAAACATTTGCAGTCTGGACTTTTACGGTGCCTTTCATTTGTATTATACCAGTGCCTGCATGGAAATGCCCCTGTCTACCTCAAAGAACTGCTCACCCCCAAATCCTCCACACGACACCTCCGCTCCAAACAGGCTAACCTCCTCCAACCTCCAAGGACAAAGCTGCGAACTATGGGGGACCAGGCTTTCTGCTCCGCTGCTCCCAGTCTGTGGAATGCTATCCCTGACCACCTGAGGGCACCTCAGACTGTGGATGCTTTTAAAAAAGGTTTAAAAACCGTTCATTAAAAAAAAAAAACTTTTTGTAGATATGCATGCTGGTTGTAGTTATTGGGCTGTTTCTAGTTTTATATTTGATTTATTTTTATTATGTTTTATTATTATTACTATTTTTTTTACACTGTGGCACTTTGAGGTTGTTTGCTCAACGTAAAGTGCTTTTTTTTACAAACAAACAAAAAAGTATGCCACCGATTCTGTACATAACTTTTATGGACAGAATTTCTAGGTGCAGTCAAGGCGTTGAGGAGATCCGGTTTGGTGGCTGCAGGATTAGGTCTCTGCTTTTTGCAGATGATGTGGTCCTGATGGCTTCATCTGGCCAGGATCTTCAGCTCTCACTGGATCGGTTTGCAGTCGAGTGTGAATCCACCGGGATGAGAATCAACAAGTCCGAGTCCATGGTTCTCGCCCGGAAAAGGGTGGAGTGCAATCTCCAGGTTGGGGAGGAGACCCTGCCCCTAATGGAGGAGTTCAAGTACCTAGGAGTCTTGTTCACGAGTGAGGGAAGAGTGGATCGTGAGGACGGCAGGTGGATCGGTGCGGCGTCTTCAGTAATGCGGACGTTGTATCAAATCGTTGTGGTGAAGAAGGAGCTGAGCCGGAAGGCAAAGCTTTTAATTTACTGGTCCATCTACGTTCCCATCCTCACCTATGGTCATGAGCTTTGAGTTATGACCGAAAGGATAAGATCACGGGTACAAGCGGCCAAAATGAGTTACCTCCGCCTCAGAGATAGGGTGAGAAGCTCTGCCATCCGGGAGGAGCTCAAAGTAAAGCTGCTGCTCCTCCACATGGAGAGGAGCCAGATGAGGTGGTTTGGGCATCTGGTTAGGACGCCACCCAAACGTTTCGGGCACGTCGAACCGGTAGGAGGCCATGGGGAAGACCCAGGGATTGTTGGGAAGACTATGTCTCATGGCTGGCATGGGAACGCCTCGGGATCCCCCGGGAGGAGCTGGACGAAGTGGCTGGGAAGAGGAAAGTCTGGCCTTCCCTGCTTAGGCTGCTGCCCCCGCGACCCGACCTCGGATAGGCGTAAGAAGACGGATGAATGGATGGATATTTCCCTCCCATCTTCTTCCATTTTTGAAAAAGCCCCTGGGAGCCACTAGGATGATGTGAAAGAGCCGCAGTTTGCAGACCCCCGGACTAGGAGAAGTGTGGTATCAATCAATACCAAGAACACATATTATTTTAAATAAACATAAAAAGTAATTTAAAAAAAAGAGTCAACAACTTGGTTTGGAGCAGTGGTTCTCAAATGGGGGTACGCGTACCCCTGGGGGTACTTGAAGGTATACCAAGGGGTACTTGAGATTTTTTTTTAATTTTTTTTAAATAGCAACAATTCAAAAATCCTTTATAAATATATTTATTGAATAATACTTCAAAAAATATGAATGTAAGTTCACAAACTGTGAAAAGAAATGCAACAACGCAATATTCAGTGTTGACAGCTAGATTGTTTTGTGGACATGTTTCATAAATATTGATGTTAAAGATTTCTTTTTTTGTGAAGAAATGTTTACAATTAAGTTCATGAATCCAGATGGATCTCTATTACAATCCCCAAAGAGGGCACTTTAAGTTGATGATTACTTCTATGTGTAGAAATCTTTATTTATAATTGAATAACTTGTTTTTTTCAACAAGTTTTTAGTTATTTGTATATCTTTTTTTCCAAATAGTTCAAGACTATTACAAATGAGCAATATTTTGCACTGTTATACAATTTAATAAATCAGAAACTGATGACATAGTGCTGTATTTTACTTTTTTTATCTCTTTTTTTCAATCAAAAATGCTTTGCTCTGATTAGGGGGTACTTGAATTAAAAAAATGTTCATCACTGAAAAAAGGTTGAGAACCACTTGTGTAGAGGTCTGTTCAGTCTATAATCACAGGAAGTAGGAATAAATTAAAAAAACACCATTCCAAAACAGTATAGCAATAATAATGTCCATCCTGGGCAAATGCTGTCTTTATTTTTAGTGTTTGGACTCTCCTCGCAGTTCTGCTGTTGGGAGCTTCTCAAATGACCAAATGTCACAAGCACAACCCAACAGCAAGTCTTCGCTGCTCTGCTTGATGAAGGCAGGCTTGATTGTGCTGCTGGCGACCTTTGTTTACATCCTCCTTCTCAGCTCAGAGGACTGCACCATGAGAACATTGGCTAGCAATAAACAAGTCACATTTACTGTAACTGTGCATATCTGCTAGATGTCAGCTTTGCACACATGCACACTCAGTATCAGTGGCTGCAGCTGTTGTTTGCATTGTTAGAACCAAAAGGTTCCTCAATCTACAATAATATTGACATAAAACTGCAAGTTTTTTTTTACAACGGCAGTGAGAAGTTTTCTCCGACTCATCGTCGGGATGAATGTCATATTATCCAGGAACTTTGTCATATCTAAGTAAGATTGGATAACTCAAATATGGGTGATATTTACTTATTTTCTGTCTGATAAGATAATTCTTCTCACTAAGTAGATTTTTTATGTAAAATTCTTTTTGTCAGAGTTATTTGTTGTCGAACCCAAAGATGCAGAGATGGAGGCAGGCATTGAATATGAAGACATGATTTAATATAAATAATAGAACAAGACAAGAACAAACAAAAACCACGCACGTGGGCGGAATAACAAACTAAGGGAGGTAGCACTGGGAGCTAGAAAAACAAAAAGGAACTTTAGCATGGAAGCTAGTGGATAACAAACAGAAAAACTGGAAATAGCTAATGCTCACAGAAACAGCTTACCGCTACGACGACGAGGACAAAATGTAGCACAACAGGTAGTAGCTGTAACAAAACGACATGCCACGATAGCAACGACAAGAGCGACATGTGGCAACGAGAATACAATGATCCAGCAACTGACACAAGACAAAGCAGGTATAAATAGGAGCGGGCTGATTGGCAACAGGTGTGGCCAGGTGCCAATCAGCCGCAGCTGAGGAAAAACACAGCACTCAGGGAACAAGACAGGATAAAATAAGAGCACTAGACAGAAACTAAAACAGGAGATACTAAACACAGAGGAAACAGACAAATGCAGAGGAAAAAACGAAAACATAGACAAACTGTCAAGGGAAAGCCTGACACTTTTACTTGTTTTAAGCGTTTTGGTGCTAAATGATCTCAGCAAGATATTACAGCTTTTTGCTGAGATTTGATGACCTATATTGAGTAAAACATGCTTCAAACTAGAACAGACCTGGGCAAATAAAGGCCCAGGGGCCACATGCGGCCCGTTAAGCTTTGCAATATAGACATTCCCAAACACTTTTTTTAGATCTTTAAGATGGGAAGTGTAGCTGCCATTATGATGTGCATGTCATGTCTTGGTGATCATGGTTAGTTTGGCTATGTTCTGTTTGGTTTTTGGATTTTGTCAGTTCCTGTTTTTTCACTCCCTCTTTTGTTTCCATGACAACCCATTAGTTTTCACCTGTCATGTTACGCACCTGATTCATTTGGACTCATGCACCTGTTGTTCATCACGTCACCACTTGTGAACGGTTTCTTGCCGCCATCGTGCGGGTTGCATGGACCATTGATGGAGGACATCGCTGAGCAGGTTTGACTCTCGTTTATTATTTCAATAAACGAATGTGTGTCCCAGTCAGTCGCGGGGATTTCCAGTGCTTCCTCCTCTGCTGCTCGTCTCGGCTGGCCTTTCGGTCGCCGGTGACTCCGTCTTGCTCGGGGGCTCATCGTTTGTCTGATCGTTCGTCTGGTCGTTCGTCTGGCTGTCTTTACTACAACTCTCTCCTACTCCTTCTGCCCCGATTGCTCCTCCTTCTCCCCTTTTATACAGCAGGAGGAGATGCACAAATTGAGAGCAAGTGTGTGTGTTACGCACCTGGTTGTGATCGCTGCAGCGTCACTCCAGGCCCGCCCTGCCTCTCTGTTCCGCTGCATACTCCGCCTCCTGGCCGCCATCTTGAGTAGGACCACGGTTTGCCCTACCCCGCTGTCGGTCCATCGGTTCCGTCTCTCCACACCACTATTTAAGCCTGTAGTTGCCAGGCAGGCAGCGTGGCGAGATCACGTTCATGCTCTGCACTCTTGACGGTCTGAGTACTCTGTTCAGGTCATAGTTCATGCTGCTCTTTTATTGCCACGTACATTTTTTTTTTGTTTATTCAAGCCACAGTTTAGTGAGTTTTTTAGTTCATGTTTTCATGTCCATAGTTTACGTTATAGTAATAGTTTTTGTTTTCTTAGCCAAGTTTTGTACCTCTGCTGTGAGCGCCTTTTGTTTTCACTTTTTTTTTTGAATAATTAAAAGATGTCATTACCTTCACGTCGTGTCCGGTTCAGTCGCTTTGCACCACGGGAAAACAAACCGTACCAAAGTCCACATCATGACAGTGCAGTGATGTTTTTAAATGTATGTAAGTCTTGAACTGTACAAAGTATTTCAATGGTTGGAATCTGCGCTTTTGCGCGATATTTTAGTGACTAGTGTTGTCCCGATACCAATTTTATTTCGATACTTTCCAGTATTTTCTAAATAAAGGGCACCAGAAAAAATTGCATTATTGGCTTTATTTTAACAAAAAAATCTTAGGGTGTAGCGGAACGGTACTTTTCATTGGCAGTATGGTACCAAATATGATTCATTAGTATCGCAGTACTATACTAATACTGGTATACCGTACAACCCTACTATTTACTATAGTAATGTAAGTCACAGCAGGACAAACGAGGCACTAAGCAGTGTGGGTGGGGAGCGTTTCCACAGAGTGTTTCCACAGTGGCCAGCCTGAAATGTGGGTGTCAGGGACAGACGTGGAGATTTGTACAAGAAAGTTCTAAAGCTTAGTGGTAAATCACATATATCAGATTGTAGGTGCTTTTTTGTTTTTACTCGTCACGTTCATATTTCTCTGTGTTTGTTGCATTTGGCTTGATTGTAAAATATGTCGAATGAGAGGGGGGGTGACGTTCACATTTTCTCAATATTCAGTGTTTTATCGGTCATAGAAAAATTTAAAATTCCATTCTGTTTTTAAGGCGGTCTGTCAAAAAGTTTTTTAGCATTCAATCAGACAATATTGTGAGACTTTGTATTAGTGTTCTTAAAAATAGGTATAGCGGCCCCCAGACACATTTTTTTCTCTAAATTCGGCCCCCCGAGTCAAAATAGCCCTGAACTACAAAATCAACAGTTGCAAAGTTGTGTCATCAACGCTCACAAGTATAAAACTACTTTTTTAAAGTAACAATTTCTTATTTCAAGCATGAAAAAAAAAATCATGATTTTGACACATTTATGTCTCATAATTAAAACAGATGAAAGCCGAATGAACTTTGGTGTTTTATTTTCAAAGAAACAAGAGAAAATAAGTACTGATATAGTAGTACAGTTGGCACAGTACAGTAAACTGACAGTTAATATTTAAACATTTAACATTTGACATTTCAAACAATTTTGAACAGAAATAGTTCATGCACATTCAGGCAAATTCCTCAAAATTACAATTAAAACATTTTTAGCCGGGGGCCGGGCTGTACTGTATATATTGCACTGAAAAGAGTACGCACTTGGCGCAATGATATCATGTTTATGATGGGAAAATGTATTTTTAGACAATATGATTTGCCTGAACGGCTAGGAGACCCCGAGAGTAACAAGCGATTGCCTTGGTGCCTTTCCATTAAGAAAAATAAATTAGTTTTTAGTATAAGATTGCTGCTTTCAAGAAATGTAATGCATATCATTATGTCAAGATAATGGCACTAGCATTTACTTCAATTAGGAATATTTTTCAACATATTGAGCAAAAAGGTCTCTTTTTTATCTACCAAGAAAAGTGCACTTGTTATTAGTTAGAATATACTTATTTTAAGGTATTTTGGGGTTCATTGAGGTTAGCAATTTTTACTTGTTTGGGAAAATCTTGGCAAGCCAAATGTTCTTGTTTTATTGGCAGATAATTTTCTTTAGTTCAAGTAAAATTCCCCTCATATTTTTTTATTGTTTTTGAACACTCACTTTTTCTAGTGCATATTTACACTAATTCAGCTAAGTCGCTGTCTCATGGGTCAAATCACTCAAGATGTCGGACAGGAAGAAGCCTTAACAAGATGTGATGATGTGTAACTGCACGATTTCCATGTACAATACTGTATGTCTGGAACTGTTTCTTCATGTGTAAATGTACACCTAAAATGTACAGCGAGAAGCACATTATAGGCAGTGGGTGGGTCAATGTTTATTTTGTTTTGTTTCCCAAATTCTTGTTAAGTAGCTGCTGCAAATAGTAAAATGCATTGTCCTGCAAGAAAAAAAGTTTAATTCAGGTGCGTCAAAGATGTCCACTCTTGGTCATTTGGTACATTACACACATATATATATATATATATATATATATATATATATATATATATATATATATATATATATATATATATATATATATATATATATATATATATATATATGTATCAATCAATCAATGTTTACTTATATAGCCCTAAATCAATAGTGTCTCAAAGGGCTGCTCAAACCACAACACAAACCACTACGACATCCTCGGTAGGCCCACATAAGGGCAAGGAAAACTCACACCCAGTGGGACGTCGGTGACAATGATGACTATGAGAACCTTGTAGAGGACCACATATGTGGGCCCCCCCCCTTTAGAGGACCGAAAGCAATGGATGTCGAGCGGGTCTAACATGATACTGTGAAAGTTCAATCCATAGTGGATCCAACACAGCTTTGAGAGTCCAGTCCAAAGCGGATCCAATACAGTAGCGAGAGTCCCGTCCACAGCGGAGCCAGCAGGAAACCATCCCAAGCGGAGGCGGATCAGCAGCGCAGAGATGTCCCCAGCCGATAAACAGGCGAGCGGGCCATCCTGGGTCCCGACTCTGGACAAACGGTCCATCCTGGATCCCGATTATGGACAGCCAGTACTTCATCCATGGCCATCGGACAGGATCCCCTCCACAAGGGAGAGTGGGACATAGGAGGAAAAGAAAAGAAACGGCAGATCAACTGGTCTAAAAGGGAGTCTATTTAAAGGCTAGAGTATACAGATGAGTTTTAAGGTGAGACTTAAATGCTTCTACTGAGGTGGCATCTCAAACTTTTACCGGGAGAGCATTCCAGAGTACTGGAGCCCGAACGGAAAACGCTCTATAGCCCAAATAACTTTTTTTGGGCTTTGGGAATCACTAATAAGCCGGAGTCCTTTGAACGCAGATTTCTTGCCGGGACATATGGTACAATACAATTGGCAAGACAGACCGGAGCTAGACCGTGTAGTATTTTATACGTAAGTAGTAAAACCTTAAAGTCACATCTTAAGTGCACAGGAAGCCAGTGCAGGTGAGCCAGTACAGGCGTAATGTGATCAAACTTTCTTGTTCTTGTCAAAAGTCTAGCAGCCGCATTTTGTACCAACTGTAATCTTTTAATGCTAGACATGGGGAGACCCGAAAATAATACGTTACAGTAATCGATTTGGTTTGGTGCTAGCGGGGTGTATAATATAGCCAAGAGTCATAGATGCATGGCATTCTGGGTAAGTGTTATGTTGCATTTATAATGTGTTACAGAGCCGATGTTCTCCCGAAATGTTTTTGTTATTCTTGTTTGGTGTGGGTTCACAGAGTGTGGCGCATATTAGTAAGAGTGTTAAAGTTATTTTATGTCACAACCATCAGTGTGATCCGTATGGCTGTGGAACAAGACCCCTGGTTTACACATAGTAAAAGCAAAATAAAACTCCTACGCCATTTTGAAAATGACGACAGGGAAAGCGTCACTCGTGACGTCACGAATTTGCCCCGGCGGTAAAAGTAGGCATGCGCTAACAAATTTGGGGAGCGAGTTTGACTCGGCAGTAGTTCAAGGCAGGTGCATATTACATGCCCGCCGGCTAATCAAGGAAATACGGTATACATATATATATATATATATATATATATATATATATACATATATATATATATATTGTGGTACCCAGATCGTCACCAAGACACAGGATTGGTTTTGCAGCAAGCCAAAAAGGGTATTTATTATACAAGTCTTTTTTTAGGAAGGGCGGGGTGTGGAAGAATCAAACTTAAAGTGACCAAACATAAATATCTCCCGTCCGGGGCTCTCAGTCCTTCACACAGCACATGTCTTTAAAGGTCAGAGGCAATTGCCTATAAAACAAAAGAGACACAACATAAGTAAAACATTTCACTCGTATTGTCCATAGTGGTGAAATAGTGGATACCTCAACTTACTGGCTAATACACCTGCCTTGACACTGTGGAGAGCCAGACCTGAGTGAGGCAGAGTTAAGAAAGGTTTGTAGCTGGGTCCCACCTGGCCGCACAGCTGGTAGCACTTCAGGCTGATTGAGAAGGTACAGGGGTATGTACCGCCCCTCGATGATGCTGCCAAGGCTGGGGCATTGTCCTCTGGGTTCGACTCTGCCTCCATTCCCTGGCTCTTCCCCTGTGAGGTGCTTACCTGTCAGGCAGTCCTTGAGTGAGACACCACATACCACCCCCCCCCCCCCCCCCCCCCCCCCCCCCCCTTAGCTCGCCGGTCAGCTGGGGAGCTTCTTTGTCCTCTATATAGAGCCGGGACATGGCGTCTGCATGTGGGATCACCTTCCCAGGCCGATATTCCACTGTGAAATTATAATTTTGTAGCTCTAGGAACCAGCGTGTGACGCGATCGTTTCGGTCCTTATTTGTGGACATCCACTTCAAGGGGGCGTGGTCTGTCACCAAGGTGAAGTTCCTACCCCATAGGTAGTAGCGGAGGTGGTGTATGGCCCACTTTACTGCTAAGCACTCTTTTTCTACTGTGGCATAATTTCGTTCATGGCTCTGGAGCTACGTACTAATCAATGTCACCGGGTGCTCTTCTCCGTCTACGAGCTGGTCGAGTATGGCTCCAATGCCCGTGCCTGAGGTGTCGGTGTGGAGGATGAATGCCTGGCTGAAGTCAGGGGCTTTCAACACAAGTTCTTAACACAGGGCTTTCTTCAACATCTGGAAGGTGTCCAGATGACATGATAGGGCAGCTTGTTCCTCGTCCGTTCAAACAGCGGTGTTGCATTCGTGGAGAAATTTTTAATCAATTTTTGATAATATGACACCAGGCCAATGAATGATTTCCCTTGCTTTAGCGTCAAGGGGCGGGGCCATTCTCTGATGCGCTCCACTTTGCGGGCCTGGGGTTTCACGCAGCCTCTTCCTATTGTGAAGCCGAGATAATCCGTCTCCGTCAGACCCACTCGGCACTTCTTAGCGTTGACCGTCAGCCTGGCAGGCCTAAGGGCTCCTAGGACTGCGTCGAGATGATGGAGATGGAGAGACCAGCTGGTGCTATGGATCACAATGTTGTCCAGGTAGAAGGCTGCGTATTCTTGGTGGGGCCGTAGAATTCTGTCCATCATCCTTTGGAATGTTGCGGGGCCCCATGGATGCCGAACGGCAAGACGGTATATTGGACTAGCCCCTCAAGTGTGGAGAAGGCCGTTTTAGGTTTCTCCCTTTTCGTCAATGGCACCTGCCAGTAGCCTTTGGTCAGGTCCAGGGTGCTGACGAACCGAGCGGGGCCAAGCCGCTTTATCAGCTCATCTACTTAGAGCATGGGAACAGCATCACACAGTCATATCTCATTTAATTTGCGAAAGTTCTTACAAAATCTCAGGGACCCTTCTAGTTTTGGAACATTAACAATCGGGCTGGACCATGGACTATGGGATTTCTCTATTACTCCAAGTCTTAACATTTTCTTTACCTCTTCTTCTAAAGCCGTCCGCTGGGCTTCTGGCATTCGGTAGGGCCTTTGTCATCACTTTTCCGTGTTGGGTCTCAATGTCTTGTTTGATCGCCTGGGTCCTTCCTGGCAGTTCCGAGAGGCGGTCCTGGTTCTGTCCCAGAAGTTCCTTCACCTCCTGCTTTTGTGACGAGGAGTAGTCCTTTCCTATAGGTAATGGGAGAGTCGTCTGGGGAGAGTGTGCAGTTAAAACCGCAGCAGATGGCAACGGCTCCGCCGCATGCCATTTTTTTAGAATATTTACATGGAAAAATTGGTGGCCTTTCCGTCGTCCTGGCTGGTTTACCTTGTAGTTGACGGGCCCCATTCTCTCAATTACCTCGTAAGGCCCTGCCATCTGGCCAAAAAACTTGCATTCGCTGGACGGAACTAATACCAGCACTTTTTCCCCAACCTGGAACTCTCAGTGTGACACCTCTGTTATATGTTCTTGCCTGTTCTCTTTGGGCTTTTTCCATATGTTCTCTTACCATTGGCCGGATTTTGCGAGCCCAGGCTTGTAGTTGGGCGACATGGTCGATCACACTGCGGTATGGCGAGGGTTGGTTCTCCCAGGTCTCTTTCGCAATATCCAGCACACCTCGGGGACGTTGGCCATAAACTAGCTCAAAGGGGGAGAAGCCAGTGGACGCCTGGGGCACCTTTCTGATGGCAAAAAGGACATATAGAATGAGGTGATCCCAGTCTTTCCCGTCTTCGTTGGCTACTTTTTTAAGGATCTTTTTCAGAGTATAGTTGAAACGTTCCACCAGGCCATCTGTCTGAGGGTGATATGCAGAGGTTCGTATGTGTTTTACTTTCAGCCATTTGTACAGCATGGTTAGTACTTGCGACATAAAACATGAGGCCTGGTCCGTTAAAATATCATCTGCGATCCCCACTCGGCTAACCATCATAAACAGTTTGTGTGCTATTGCTTTGGCTGAGGCTGTGCGTAATGGTACAGCCTCAGGATATCGGGTGGCATAGTCTACTATTACCAGTATGTAGCAAGGGGTTTCGATACGTGGGTCTTGGGGCAGTCTTTTGGCATTCAGAAGTCTTCTATGGCTCGTTTCACACCGGGCCAATAGAAGCGGGTTATTACGCAGTCATATGTCTTTTGTACACCAAGGTGAGCTCCCAGCTAATGAGTGTGTGCAAGATAAAGCACTCGGGAGATACTAGACTTAGGCACCAGCAGTTGCTTGAGTATGTCCCCGCCCTTAGTTAACACCCCTCTATAGAGAAGGCCCTTTTTAATTAAAAAAATTCACATTTTTGTCCGTCAATTTCCACAACTTGCTGGCGGGCCTGGCTGAGGTTCTGGTCATTCCACCGGGCAGTGGCAAACTCGCCTGTTTTAGGGTTGCTGCTCTCTTCTGGCACAGGGAACTCCACAAAGGTGTCCCCTTCCTCTTTTGCCTTCGCCTTTCTGCTCTCCCGTCGCTCTCTTCAGCTAAGCTTTCACTCAGTGGGGCCTCTGATAAGGGCCTAAACGCGGGGCAGGCCGCAAGCGGTCTCATACTATTTTGTCCATTGTAGTGGCGGCGAAGGAACGGCACCTGGAATGAAACTCGGGGTCCAGTAACGGCCAAAGAGTACACAGTCGGACCCAATAAGCAGTGGAACAGGCAGGTTTAGTACCACTCCGGCTGGTACCAGTGCCTCACCTCAGGGTGTCTGAATGCGTACGTGGCTCACCGGATACTGGCGGACATCTCCATGTACGCACGTCACTGGAACGGTGTCTTTGCTGAGGGGTCCGGCCAAGTCAGCGTGTACCAAGGTCACAGCGCTCCCACTGTCCAGCAATGCATGTGCATAGGTCCCCCAATCTTTACTGGAAGGCTGGCATGTTGTCCTCGTCCACTCCCCGTGTGGAGGCATGGTTTGCCTGCATCTGAGCTGGGGGCTGTGGCCATGGAGACATCACGGTCGCGTTCCGGGCAAGCCCAAGACATGTGGTCCGGGTGTCCACACACGTAACATTTCCGCTGTGCGGGACGACTGGGCCTCTCCGGGGCAGCCCCAAGGTCGGGGTAAGGACAGCGCTGGCGGTGGCGCTTTTCGGCGGTCGCGGCCGAGCCTCTCTTCCCCGGTGGATCTCAGCATTTCCATGCTCACTTGGTGGTTCTCTAATGAGGCCACCAACTGCTCCACGGTTGGAGGGCTCACTTGTGCGGCATATTTTCGGGCATCAGACGGCAAGGCTCGGATACAGCGGTCTATCACTAGTCGGTCTATGGAGGGGAGGTTGCCTTCGCTCGTTAGCCAGCTGTGTGTTATGCGGAGCAGTGCGGCTACCTGCTGACGTGGAGGCTGGGTGGGCTGGAAGGTCTAGTTGTGATATCGTTGGGCCCTGGCAGGCAGACTGCACCCTTGGCTGGCGAGAATGGCTTTCTTTAGTCTCGTGAAGTCTCCAGCATCCGCCAATGGCAGGTTGCTGCACACATGTTGGGCTTCTCCAGTGAGGAAAGGTGCCAGTATGGATCCCCATTCTTATACCGGCCACTTCTCCCGGGCCTTAGTGCGCTCGAACAACTCCAAGTAGGCTTTCATATTACCCTCTCCCGATAATTTAGTTAGGACTTCAGCGGGTGCCCGTGTAATAGCCACAACTTTAGCAATTTTTTTTACTGACTCTTGTACTGCACCTTGAAGTTCAGCTTGGCTTTTTAACAAGGCACTTAGGGCTTCTGTGTGTGACATCATCAGAAGTTGACGTGAATCAGTGCACCCGAATTCTCCACCATATGTGGTACTCAGATTCTCACCAAGACACAGGATTGGTTTTGCAGCAAGCCAAAATGGGTATTTATTATACAAGTTTTTTTTTAGGAAGGGCGGGGTGTGGAAGAATCAAACTTAAAGTGACCAAACATAAATATCTCCCGTCCGGGGCTCTCAATCCTTCACACAGCACACGTCTTTAAAGGTCAGAGGCAATTGCCTATAAAACAAAAGAGACACAACATAAGTAAAACATTTCACTCGTATTGTCCATAGTGGTGAAATAGTGGATGTCTCAACTTACCGCCTGATACACCTGCCTTGACACTGTGGAGAGCCAGACCTGAATGAGGCAGAGTTAAGAAAGGTTTGTAGCTGGGTCCCACCTGGCCGCACAGCTGGTAGCACTTCAGGCTGATTGAGAAGGTACAGGGGTATGTACCGCCCCTCGATGATGCGGCCAAGGCTGGGGCGTTGTCCTCTGGGTTCGACTCTGCCTCCATTCCCTGGCTCCTCCCCTGTCAGGCAGTGCCTGAGTGAGCCACCACTATATATATATATATATATATATATATATATATATATATATATATATATATATATATATATATATATATACATATATATACATATATCACCCTTGCTCCTGATGGGTGCTGGTTAGCGCCTTGCATGGCAGCTCCCTCTATCAGTGTGTGAATGTGTGGAAGTAGTGTCAAAGCGCTTTGAGTACCTTGAAGGTAGAAAAGCGCTATACAAGTACAACCCATTTATCATATGATTGTAGCTGAGATAGGCGCCAGCGCCCCCCGCGACCCCGAACGGGAATAAGCGGCAGAAAATGGATGGATGGATATATATATATATATATATATATATATATATATATATATATATATATATATATATATATATATATATACTTTTGTCTCTGAGTACTACCTCAGAAAACACTTGGCTCTCATGTATTATAACCATAATGACCAACATTAGGATATGGTATCGTAGTCCATCCAAGTATTCATAAAAATCAAGGCAGAGGTTTTACTTAGCAAGTATACTGTAACATTACACACAGTTTGAACAGTAGCATTGTGTTTGAATATAAGAAAATAAAACCCTTACATACAATATTTAATGAAGTGATTATTTGGCGGACCACAATAGAGCCCGAGTACCACTAGTGGTACCCAAACCAAAGTTTGAAAATCCCTGGTCTACATCATAACACAACTGTAGATGACAATGAAGACAACAAACACTTTGGCATTTTCTACTTCATACAACTGCAATCCATCACAGGTGCTCCTTTTTGGAAAAGTTGCAGTTACTGTAAAACATTTTGGCTAAATGCCAAACTGGGCCAGATTTCCACCAGCTGGCACACACACACACACACACACACACACACACACACACACACACACACACACACACACACACACGCAGACGCACTCACATACTGGTCATCATTTGGAACGGGGACCAAGTTTTTGATCATCACTTGTGGGGACAATGGAAAACATATATTAGTTTTAACTAAGGATGGATACCATTTAGCCCACCTGTAAAATTAAGGCCCGCGGGCCACATGCGGCCCGTAGAGTTTTTCAAACTGGTCCGCTGGACATTCCCAAATATTTTTTTTAGATCTTTAAGATGGAAAGTGTAGCTGCCATTATGATGTGCACTCATGTTTTCTAATGACCGGAAGTCTTCAACTATACAAAGTATTTCAATGGTTGGAATCTGTACTTATATATCATATACTTGTTACTATGGTAATCTAATTAGTACTACCACCTGAACGCCTCCCTAAGGGAGGTGTTTCGGCCACGGGGAAGACCCAGGACACGTTGGGAAGACTATGTCTCCCGGCTGGCCTGGGAACGCCTTGGGATCCCCCGTGACCTCACCTCGGATAAGTAAAATGGATGGATGGATGAATAGTAATCTAATTAGTTACTATGGTCATCTAATTAGTTACTATGGTAATCTACGTCACGGCAGCTTAGACGAGGCGCCAAGCAGTGTGGGCGAGGAGCGTTTCCACAGACGCGGAAGGAGGTTTTCACAACAATGTTCTAAAGCTTAGTGATGTATCAGATATATCAGATTGCAGGTGGGTTTATTTTGTACCCTTTACGTTCATTTTTCACTGTTTTTTGCATTTTTGTTGCCTTTCACTTGATTGTAAAATATGTCAATCGAAAGGGGGTGTGACGTTCATATTTTGTCAATATTCAGTGTTTTATCGTTCATAGAAAAAATATAAAATACCATTTTGTTTTTTAAGGCAGTCGGTCATAACAATTTTTAGCATTCAATCAGACATTATTGTGAGGTTTTGTATTAGTGTCCCTAAAAATAGATGCAGAGGCCCCCAGACAATTTTTTTCTGTAAATGTGGCCCCCGAGTCAAAATAATTACCTAAGCCTTCCATACAGAATCACATTACTATTAATGCCATGATAACAAATGTTTGACTTTTCAAGAAAATTCATTTTCTCCTGTACCAATATTTGAGTTTGCATGTTCTCCCCCGTGACTGCGTGGGTTTCCTCCCACCTCCAAAGTCATGCACCTGGGGATAGGTTGATTGCCAACACTAATTTGGCCCTAGTGTGTAAATGTGAGTGTGAATGTTGTCTGTCTATCGGTGTTGGCCCTGTGATGAGATGGCGACTTGTCCAGGGTATACACCGCCTTCCGCTCAATTGCAGCTGAGATGGGCACCAGGTCCCCCGTGACCCCAAAAATACAAGCGGTAGGAAATGGATGGATGGACCAATATTTGAAACACGTAAAGAAAGTAACCCAAATTTCCCTGTGGTGGGATCAAAAAGGATGATCTTATCTTACCTTAAACCACAGAAATAAAATCCAAACTTATTTTAACTTTTAATTTTACTTTTTATTTTTACTTTTTATTTTTAACAACATTGCTTCTTTTGTAGGCTATAATGCGGTTAAACACATAGAACTTTAATGCTTGCCATTCCCGGTTTTGGAGAGTTTCCGGTTTGGCCCTCAATTATTTTAAACAGTCACTCTTTGCTGGTAAAATACAAGAAGGGGTGAATCCCTTCATGTGCTCCTCGACAGCCTTCACCTCTTTCTCTTCCCAGGGTCTTCTTTTCTGGGCAGCTTTAACTGCAAGTGACCGTACAAAATATATGTATGAAAATAAAATAAATAAAAGAAGATTAAGAAATGAAGTTATACATTTGTTTCCTATGTTGTCTCTAACCTACAGAGAATAATGCATACATATGCATTTGCATTATTTGTGAAAAAACAAAGGCTGATAAAACTTGACTAAAAAAAACATATACCAGGGGTGTCCAAAGTGTGGCCCGGGGGCCATTTGCGGCCCACAGGTCATTTTTTAACGGCCCCACAACATATTCTAGAAAAACGATAAAAACAAACAAACAAACAAAAACGTAGTATAAAAGAGCAAACAGGTGAAATGTAACACTAAATTGTTGCAATGTTTAATCTATTATTACAAAGCTGCCATGCAGGCTGTTCCTTTAAAAAAATAATAAAGAATCAAAATCAACATCATTATGAATTATTGACCTATTCAAAGCTCCAATTATGTCACATTAAATATTCCACTTGGAGATATTCTTTGGGGAATATGTTGCATAATTTGTGTTTGCCATATAAAATAATTTGCTGTTTTTTTTAAAAGAAGGGCCTAAAACGAACAAACAAAAAACATGAATAACAATCAAACTTATAATTTAAATGATAGATCTGAAACCGGTCTCGGGATTATTGTGCTAAAAGTAAACATAAAAAAAACATATAATTTATTTTTTATCACTTTAATGAGTGGAACCCTTTTGGATCCCCAATAATTTTAGTGTGATTTTTTTTTTGGTATGTGTCATCGCTCAAAAAATGTCAATGTTGTTATGAGGTTATTGACCTTTTTAAGGCTCCAATTATTTTACACTTTCAAACATTCCACTTTTAAATTTACTTGGGGAAAAATATTGGACATTAGGGGATTTTTTCCATAAAAAACCTGAGTTGTTTTTTTTCCATGTTTAAAACGTTTTTTTGACAGGTAGACCTAATGTTGTTTGAGAGATTTAAACTTTGAATAATAATAATAATAATAATAATATTAATAATAATAATAATAAATAACGATAGTTTTTTTTTACCCAAACCCTTTTGCTTTACCGGGATCAAGCCTGATTGGAGACCTAAATGTAGACTTTTTTATACATTTATTGTATTGGTTTTTAAATAAAAAAATATCAAAATGGACCCCGCTCGCTTTGATTTTTCAGTGTGTGGCCCTCAGTGGAAAAAGTTTGGACACCCCTGATGTATACAGTTTACCTTTGGAAGAATGTCTCACTGCACAATCTCCTGAGGATTCCTTCTCTTCTTTTGAAAGTTGTGCCAGTCTCTTGGGGGGTGGGATTGCTTCCTCCTCAGTGGTTGGAAAGGCGCCTTGTTCTGTTGGTTCAATGCATCCATCCATCCATCCATCTTCTTCCACTTATCCGAGGTTGGGTCGCGGGGGCAGCAGCCTCAGCAGGGAAGCCCAGACTTTCCTCTTCACAGCCACTTCGTCCAGCTCTTCCCAGGGGATGCCGAGGCGTTCCCAGGCCAGCCAGGAGTTATAGTCTTCCCAATGTTTCCTGGGTCTTCCCCGTGGCCTTCTACCGGTTGGACGTGCCCTAAACACCTCCCTAGGGAGGCGTTCGGGTGGCATCCTGACCAGATGCCCGAACCACTTCATCTGGCTTCTCTCCATGTGGAGGAGCAGCGGCTTTACTTTGAGTCCCTCCCGGATGGCAGAGCTTCTCACCCTATCTCTAAGGGAGAGCCTAGCCACACGGCGGAGGAAACTCCTTTTGGCCGCTTGTACTCGTGATCTTATCCTTTCGGTCATGACCCAAAGGTCATGACCATAGGTGAGGATGGGAACGTAGATCGACCGGTAAATTGAGAGCTTTGCCTTCCGCCTCAGCTCTTTCTTCACCACAACGGATCGGTACAACGTCTGCATTGCTGAAGACGCCACACCGACCCGCCTGTCGATCTCACGATCCACTCTTCCCTCATTCGTGAACAAGACTCCTAGGTACTTGAACTCCTCCACTTGGGGAAGGGTCTCCTCCCCAACCCGGAGATGGCCGAGAACCATGGACTCGGACTTGGAGGTGCTGATTCTCATTTGGGTCGTTTCACACGCGGCTGCAAACCGATCCAGTGAGAGCTGAAGATCCCGGCCAGATGAAGCCATCAGGACCACATCATCTGCAAAAAGCAGAGACCTAATCCCGCGGCCACCAAACCGGAACCCCATAAACGCCTTGACTGCGCCTAGAAATTCTGCCCATAAAAGTTATGAACAGAATCGATGACAAAGGACAGCCTTGGCGGAGTCCAACCATCACTGGAAAAGTGTTCGACTTACTGCCGGCAATGCGGACCAGGCTCTGGCACGGATCGTACAGGGAGCGGACTGCCACAATAAGACCCCATACTTTCAGGGCACTCCCCACAGGACATCCCGAGGGACACGGTGGAATGCCTTCTCCAAGTCCACAAAGCACATGTAGACTGGTTGGGCAAACTCCCATGCACCCTCAAAAACCCTGCCGAGAGTATAGAACTGGTCCACAGTACCACAACCAGGAAGAAAATCACACTGTTCCTCTTGAATCCGAGGTTCGACTATCCGGCGCAGCCTCTTCTCCAGTACACCTGAATAAACCTTACCGGCAAGGCTGAGGAGTGTGATCCCACGATAGTTGGAACACACCCTCCGGGTCCCCCTTCTTAAAGAGAGGGACCACCACCCCGGTCTGCCAATCTAGAGGTACCGCCCCCAATGTCCACGCGATGCTGCAGAGTCTTGTCAACCAAGACAGCCCCACAGCATCTAGAGCCTTAAGTAACTCTGGGCGGGTCTCATCCACTCCTGGGGCCTTGCCACCGAGGAGCATTTTAACTACCTCAGCGACCTCAGCCCCAGAAATAGGAGAGCCCACCACAGATTCCCCAGGCACTGCTTCCTCATAGGAAGACGTGTTGCTGGGATTGAGGAAGAAGTATTCCTTCCACCTATCCACAACATCCACAGTCGAGGTCAGCAGAACACCATCCGCACCATACACGGTGTTGATAGTGCACTGCTTCCCCTTCCTGAGGGGGCGGGTGGTGGTCCAGAATCACTTTGAAGCCGTCCGGAAGTCGTTTTCCATAGCTTCCCCGAACTCCTCCCATGTCCGAGTTTTTGCCTCAGCGACCGCTGAAGCCGCACACCGCTTGGCCTGTCGGTACCTGTCCACTGCCTCCGGAGTCATATGAGCCAAAAGAACCCGATAGGACTCCTTCTTCAGCTTGACTGCATCCCTCACCGCTGGTGTCCACCAACGGGTTTTAGGATTACCGCCCCGACAGGCACCAACTACCTTGCGGCCACAGCTCCAATCAGCCGCCTCGACCATTGAGGTGCGGAATATGGTCCACTCGGACTCAATGTCCAGGACCTCCCTCGTGACATGTTCAAATTTCTTCCGGAGGTGGGAATTGAAACTTTCTCTGACAGGAAACTGCCAGACGTTCCCAGCAGACCGTCAAGATGCGTTTTGGCCTGCCAGGTCTGTCTGGCACCCCCCCCCACCACCATCGCAGTCAACTCACCACCAGGTGATGATCGGTAGAAAGCTCCGCCCCTCTCTTCACCCGATTGTCCAAAACATGAGGCCGCAAATCCGATGACACAACTACAAAGTCGATCATGGAACTGCGGCCTAGGGTGTCCTGGTGCCCTTATGTTTGAAAGTGGTGTTTGTTATGGACAAACTGTGACGAGCACAAAAGTCCAATAACAAAACACCACTCGGGTTCGGATCCGGGCGGCCATTCCTCCCAATCCCGGCTCTCCAGGTTTCACTGTCGTTGCCAACATGAGCGTTGAAGTCCCCCAGTAGGACAAGGGAATCACCCGCGGGAGCACTTTCCAGTACTCCCTCGAGTGTTCCCAAAAAGGGTGGGTACTCTGAACTGCTGTTTGGTGCGTAAGCACAAACAACAGTCAGGACCTCTCCCCCCCACCCGAAGGCAGAGGGAGGCTACCCTTTTGTCCACCGGGTTGAATTCCAACGTGCAGGCTTTGAGCCGGGGGGCGACAAGAATTGCCACCCCAGCCCGTTGCCTCTCACTGCCGCCAACGCCAGAGTGGAAGAGGGTCCAGTCCCCCTGAGAGAAGTGGTTCCAGAGCCCCTGCTGTGCCTCGAAGTGAGTCCGACTATATCCAGCCGGAACTTCTCCACTTCGCGCACTAGCTCAGGCTCCTTTCCCCCCCAGTGAGATGACATTCTACGTCCCAAGAGCTAGCTTCTGTAGCCGAGGATCGGACCGCCAAGTGCCCTGCCTTCGGCTGACGCCCAGCTCACATCGCACCCGACCTCTATGGCCCCTGCTATGGGTGGTGAGGCCATTGGAGGGGTGACCCACGTTGTCTTCGGGCCTGGCTCCAGAGGGGGGCCCCTGTGACCCGCGTCCGGGCGAGGGAAATCCGAGTCCATGATTTGTCTTCTTCATAAAGGTCTTTGAGCTGCTCTTTGTCTTATCCCTCACCTAGGACCTGTTTGCCTTGGAAGACCCTACCAGGGGGCATAAAGCCCCCAGACAAAATAGCTCCGAGGATCATTGGTACACGCAAACTCCTCTACCACGATAATGTGGTAGCTCAGAGAGGAGTGGTTCAATGTAATAAACATTCATTGTCATGCTTACCATAGGCCACTTTTAATAAACTACAGAAATTAGTATTGACATTACATACCCATCCATCCATTTTCTACCACTTACCCCCTTTTGGGGTAGCGGGGGCGCTGGTGCCTATCTCAGCAACAATCTGGCGGAAGGCAGGGTACACCCTGGACAAGTCGCCACCTCATCGCAGGGCCAACACAGATAGACAGACAACATTCACACTCACATTCACACACTAGGGCCAATTTAGTGTTGCCAATCAACCTATCCCCAGGTGCATGTCTTTGGAAGTGGGAGGAAGCCGAAGTACCCGGAGGGAACCCACGCAGTCACGGGGAGAACATGCAAACTCCACACAGAAAGATCCCCAGCCCAGGATTGAACCCAGGACCTTCATTTTGTGAGGCAGACGCACTATCCCCTCATACCATTATCAGGAAATGAATAGTTTTCGTCCTCTCTGGTATGTTCTTCCTCTTCAGTTTCCACAACACTTTCTGTGGGAGACATACACCCTGTACCATGTTAAGCTTATAACTAAAGTTCACACCAAACAAAAGGATGGAAAAAAATTACTTAATTTTAACTAAAAAAGCTACAGACAAAAAGCGCTCACAGCGGAGGCACAACTTGTGGACTGACTGCAACACTCTGACTGATGATTGTGATTATCTTTTCAAGTGCCTCTCTCCCCACATATACAGTACATGCAGGATGTACAGTCTGGTATATACACTACATGTGTGGTGTTTAGGGAACATGTGCACTGCATTTCGTGCAGGAGTGCTGGCATATTTCCAAGAGGCCACACGGACATCTGGCAGCACAAACATTGACGCAAACCCTCCTGCAGTACTACTATTACATTATCAACCAGAGATAGTATTTATGGCCTTTTGAAGGCAACCATTATTTTTAAAGAGCCGTTCACAAGACTAGCTTGTTATTACTTTTTTTTTTTTTTTTAACTGTTTTTTTGTTGTTTTTTTTACTCAAGGAAAGACTTACAGGTAGCAGTTACACGATCAGATATGGATGAGGCTATATTAAACGTACACCCATATACAAAACAGAGAGAGAATAAAAAGAGAATACAATGATCTGCAAATCCTTTTCAACTTATACTCAATTGAATAGACTGCAAAGACAAGATATTTAATGTTCACACTGAGAAGCTTGTTTTTTTATGCAAATAATCATTCACTTAGAATTTAATGGCAGCAACACATCGTAAAAATGTTGGCAGAAAGGCATTTTTACTACTGTGTTACATGGCCTTTCATTTTAACAACACTCAGAAGGTTTGGGAACTGAGGACACCAGTTTTTGAAGCTTTGAAAGTGGAATTCTTTCCCATTCTTGTTTTATGTAGAGCCTCAGTCGCTCAACAGTCTCCGCTGTCGTATTTTACGCTTCATAATGCGCCACACATTTTGGATGGGGTACAGGTCTGGGTTACAGGCAGGCCAGTCTACTACCCGCACTCTTATACTACAAAGCCACACTGTTGTAACACATGGCTTGGTATTGTCTTGCTGAAATAAGCAGGGGCGTCCATAAAAAATGTGTTGCTTGGATGGCAACATATGTTGCTCCAAAACCTGTATGTACCTTTCAGCATTAATGGTGCCTTCACAGACGTATAAGTTACCCATGCCTTGGGCGCTAATACACCCCCATACCATCACAGATGCTGGCTTTTCAACTTTGCGCATATAACAGTCCGGATGGTTCTTTTCCTCTTCGGTCCAGTTTCCAAAAACAATTTAAAACGTGGACTCGTCAGACCACAGAACATTTTTCCACTTTGCATCAATCCATCTTAGATGAGCTTGGGCCCAGCGAAGCCGGCGGCGTTTCTGGGTGTTGTTGATAAATGGCTTTTGCTTTGTATAATAGTTTTAACTTGCACTGACAGATGTAAGGATGAACTGCAGTTACTGATAGTGCTTTTCTGAAGTGTTCCTGAGCCCATGTGATGATATCATTTACACATCGAAGGTCACAGGCATTGCCGCTTACGTGCAGTGATTTTTTCAGATTCTGTGAACCTTTTGATTATATTACGGACCGTATATGTTGAAATCCCTAAATTTCTTGCAATAGCTCTTTGAGAAATGGTGTTCTTAGACTGTTGGACAATTTGCTCACGCATAAGTTCACAAAGTGGTGACCCTCGCTCCATTCTAGTTTTTGAATGACGGAGCATTTCATGGAAGCTGTTTTTAAACCCAATCATGGCACCCACCTGTTCCCAATTAGCCCGTTCACCTGTGGCATGTTCCAAATAAGTGTTTGATGAGCATTCCTCAACTTTCTGTCTTTTTTGCCACTTGTGCCAGCTTTTTGAAACATTTTGTTGGCATCAAATTCCAAATGAGATGATATTTGCAAAAAATAACATTTACCAGTTAGAACATTACGTATCTTGTCTTTGGTTGAAGAGTATTTAAAGTTGGAGTACCACTGATAGTCTCACACACATCACGTGTGGTGAGATTATCATGCATGTTTGCTGTTTGCTTTTAAAGCTTTGCATGGACTGGCACCTCATTATATCTCGGACATCATCCAAAAGTAGACTCCTGCGTGCGCCGTGAGGTCTGAGAACCAGGTCCAGCTCGTGGTCCCCAAGACCAGACTTAAAACCAGGGGGGACAGGGCCTTCTCTTTGGTCGGCCCTAAGCTCTGGAACACTCTGCCTCTCCATGTTCCAACTGCTCGCACAGTGGAGTGTTTTAAGTCCTGTCTTAAGACCCACTTTTATTATTTGGCTTTTAACACTACGTGAGTTGTGTGGTCCTCTGTGTTTTTCAATTTTCAATAAGGGTTGGAATTGGGGGTTAAATCACCAAAAATGATTCCCGGGCGCAACACTGCTGCTGCCCACTGCTCCCCTCACCTCCCAGGGGGTGAACATGGGTATGGGTCAAATGCAGAGGACAAATTTCACCACACCTAGTGTGTGTGTGTGTGACAATCATTGGTACTTTAACTTTCATTTTGATTTCTAGTTATTGTTTTAATTGGTTTCACCCTTTAAAATTGTTCTTAATCATATCTTTTTTTATATAGTTTTTATGTTTTTGTTTTTTATTCAGTCATTGGTGGAGCTAACGATAATATTTTAATATTGTTTTTAATATTGTTGTGCAGCACTTTGGAAACATTGTTGTTGTTTAAATGTGCTATATGAATAAAGTGGATTGGATTTGACCCATCTCTTTCACCCCCTGGGAAGTGAGGGGAGCAGTGAGCAGCAGCAGTGGCCGCGCCCGGGAATCATTTTGTTGATTTAACCCCTAACTCCAACCCTTGATGCTGAGTGCCAAGCAGGTAGGTAATAAGTCCCATTTTTTAGTCTATGGTATGACTCGGCCGGGGTTTGAACTCACGACCTACCATACTTGCCAACCTTGAGACCTCCGATTTCGGGAGGTGGGGGATGAGGGCGTGGTCGGGGGTGGGGCGGAGGCGTGGTTAAGAGGGGTGGAGTATAATTCACCAACTCAAGTATTTCATATATATATATTTATATATATATATTACATATATATATATATTTGAATATATATATATATATATATATATATATATATATATGTATGAAATACTTGACTTTCAGTGAATTCTAGCTATATATATTTATTTTATTATATATATAAAAAAAGAAATAGTTTAATTTCTGACGGCACGTATCAAATACACAGTAATAAAAACACAGTTGTTCTACTAACTGCACTGTGCTTGCTGGTTACTAAAAAAAAAACAACAACACTTACCTTTCACTATTTGAGTAACCTTTGTTCTGCCATTTGCGTATTGGCGAGCGATCCCCGAATCCGGAAACATATCCTTCACGGATGTGTTGTAGCCATCCTCAAATGAGAACGGGATGTTGCTTCCAGCTATCAGCATAGCCATCTTTGTCTCAGCATAAGATACACCATTGTGTCTCCATTTTGCGAGGTGGCCCATAATACTGGGTTGTGAACGATGCTGCGGACGCTTTGTGCTTCGCTGACCGTTCATGACTGAGTATATCCGTTCGGCCACCGAGTTCAATGGAGAAGTCTGTTCTACAAAATTTACAGGCAACATACCCCTTCCCCTTCAAACTCTCCTGGATAAACTGAAATTCTTGTTTCCATTCCTTTTGGAACTTGCAAGCGTATTTCTCCATTTTGCTCGTCGACGGTGTAATATATTGTGTTGGAGTCAATAACCAGGCGACGTGAGGAAGTTACGTCTTCAGAACAGACTCCCTAATGCACATGTTCCTTGACTGCACTTAAATGTAGAATATATGTAGAATGTATATAGAATCAGTCCATCAGTCCATCTTAGATGATCTCGGGCCCAGAAAAGCCGGCGTTGTTGATAAATGGCTTTCGCTTTGCATAGTCGAGCTTAAACTTCCAATTACAGATGTAGCGACGAACTGTATTTAGTGACAGTGGTTTTCTGAACTGTTCCTTTGCCCATGTGGTGATATCCTTTAGAGATTGATGTCAGTTTTTGATACAGTGCCGTCTGAGGGATCGAAGGTCACGGTCATTCAATGTTGGTTTCCGGCCGTGCCGCTTACGTGGAGTGATTTCTGCAGATTCTCTGAACCTTTTGATGATATTATGGACCGTAGATGTTGAAATCCCTAAATTTCTTGCAATTGCACTTTGAGAAACGTTGTTCTTAAACTGTTTGACTATTTGCTCACACAGTTGTGGACAAAGGGGTGTACCTCACATTTTTTGGGAAGCTGTTTTTATACCCAATCACGGCACCCATCTGTCACCAATTAGCCTGCACACCTGTGGGATGTTCCAAATAAGTGTTTGATGAGCATTCCTCAATTTTATTAGTATTCATTGCCACCTTTCCCAACTTCTTTGTCACGTGTTGCTGGCATCAAATTCTAAAGTTAAAGAATATTTGCAACAAAAAAAAAGTTTATCAGTTTGAACATCAAATATGTTGTCTTTGTAGCATATTCAACTGAATATGGGTTGAAAATAATTTGCAAATCATTGTATTCTGTTTATATTTACATCTAATAAAATTTCCCAACTCATATGGAAACGGGGTTTGTACCTTTGGTCCCTTAAAAGGTGAAGGCTCATATATTTTGTGTTTTAATTCCTACAACGTTCACCTGATTTGGATGTAAAAACCCTTAAATTAAAGCTCCAAGTCTGCACTTAAAGCACA
The DNA here is from genome assembly GCF_033978795.1 of Nerophis ophidion. Taxonomy (NCBI): domain Eukaryota; kingdom Metazoa; phylum Chordata; class Actinopteri; order Syngnathiformes; family Syngnathidae; genus Nerophis; species Nerophis ophidion. The sequence continues at coordinate 23,956,774 of NC_084635.1, forward strand.
TCTTGATTGTTTCATTTCAAATTCATTGTGATGTTGTACAGAGCTGGAATACTTAAAATTGTGTCAATGTCCAAATATTTCTGAACCGAACTGTACATCACGACATTCATGTTTACTTGCCAATTTATTTGTTGTTTTTTTGTCAAATGTCATTCACATAGACAAACACAGCAAGTCTCGTTGGTTTTCCATTGAGATAAGACCCAAACTTTCATTATTTTCTGGAACTACATGATGATATCATTTGGTTTACCACACAGTTTATTAATCAATCAGAGTTTGGCCACGCAGTATTCCCTTAAACCCAACTATACGTCTTCATCTTACCATTTTGGAGATAAGGGGTGGATCAATCGAAATATCGATATCAGTTGTGGATCGATATTAGCATGGTGGGATCGATAGTTTGCTTTCACGAATATTTGTGGTTACATTGTTATTACATCATTATATGAACTTTATTTAAATTGTCAATCAATCAATCAATGTTTATTTATGTAGCTCTAAATCACAAGTGTCTCAAAGGGCTGCATAAGCCACAACGACATCTGCGGTACAGGGCCCACATAAGGGCAAGGAAAAACTCTTGGGGAGACTGAAAGCAATGGATGTCGAGCGGGTCTAACATGATATTATGAAAGTCCAGTCCATAGTGGATCTAACATAATAGTGAGAGTCCAGTCCATAGTGGATCTAACATAATAGTGAGGGTCCAGTCCATAGTGGATGTAACATGATAGTGAGAGTCCAGTCCATAGTGGATCTAACATGATAGTGAGAGTCCAGTCCATAGTGGATCTAAAATAATAGTGAGGGTCCAGTCCATAGTGTATCTAACATAATAGTGAGAGTCCAGTCCATAGTGGATCTATCATAATAGTGAGGGTCCAGTCCATAGTGGATCTAACATAATAGTGAGAGTCCAGTCCATAGTGGATCTAACATAATAGTGGGAGTCCAGTCCATAGTGGATCCAACATAATAGTGAGAGTCCAGTCCATAATGGATCTAACATAATAGTGAGGGCCCAGTCCATAGTGGATCTTACATAATATAGTAAGAGTCCAGTCCATAGTGGATACAACATAATAGTGAGAGTCCAGTCCATAGTGGATCTAACATAATAGTGAGGGTCCAGTCCATAGTGGATCTAACATAATAGTAAGAGTCCAGTCCATAGTGGATCTAACATAATAGTGAGAGTCCAGTCCATAGTGGATCCAACATAATAGTGAGAGTCCAGTCCATATTGGATTCAACATAATAGTGAGAGTCCAGTCCATAGTGGATCTAACATAGTAGTGAGAGTCCAGTCCATAGTGGATGTAACATAATAGTGAGAGTCCAGTCCATAGTGGATCTAACATAATAGTGAGAGTCCAGTCCATAGTGGATCTAACATAATAGTGAGGGTCCAGTCCATAGTGGATCTAACATAATAGTGAGAGTCCAGTCCATATTGGATCAAACATGATAGTGAGAGTCCAGTCCATAGTGGATCTAACATAGTAGTGAGAGTCCAGTCCATAGTGGATCTAACATAGTAGTGAGAGTCCAGTCCATAGTGGATCTAACATAATAGTGAGAGTCCAGTCCATAGTTGATCTAACATAATAGTGAGAGTCCAGTCCATAGTGGATCTAATAGTGAGAGTCCAGTCCATAGTGGAGCTAACATAATAGTGAGAGTCCAGTCCATAGTGGATCCAACATAGTAGTGAGAGTCCAGTCCATAGTGGATCCAACATAATAGTGAGAGTCCAGTTCATAGTGGATTTAACATAATAGTGAGAGTCCAGTCCATAGTGGATCTAACATAATAGTGAGAGTCCAGTCCATAGTGGATCTAACATAATAGCGAGAGTCCAGTCCATAGTGGATCTAACATAATAGTGAGAGTCCAGTCCATAGTGGATCTAACATAATAGTGAGAGTCCAGTCCAGGGTGGATCTAATATAATAGTGAGAGTCCAGTCCATAGTGGATCTAACATAATAGTGAGAGTCCAGTCCATGGTGGATATAACATAATAGTGAGAGTCCAGTCCATAGTGGATCTAACATAATAGTGAGAGTCCAGTCCAGGGTGGATCTAATATAATAGTGAGAGTCCAGTCCATAGTGGATCTAACATAATAGTGAGAGTCCAATCCATAGTGGATCTAACATAATAGTGAGAGTCCAGTCCATAGTGGATCTAACATAATAGTGAGAGTCCAGTCCATAGTTGATCTAACATAATAGTGAGAGTCCAGTCCATAGTGGATCTAATAGTGAGAGTCCAGTCCATAGTGGAGCTAACATAATAGTGAGAGTCCAGTCCATAGTGGATCCAACATAGTAGTGAGAGTCCAGTCCATAGTGGATCCAACATAATAGTGAGAGTCCAGTTCATAGTGGATTTAACATAATAGTGAGAGTCCAGTCCATAGTGGATCTAACATAATAGTGAGAGTCCAGTCCATAGTGGATCTAACATAATAGCGAGAGTCCAGTCCATAGTGGATCTAACATAATAGTGAGAGTCCAGTCCATAGTGGATCTAACATAATAGTGAGAGTCCAGTCCATAGTAGATCCAACATAATAGTGAAAGTCCAGTCCATAGTGGATCTAACATAATGGTGAGAGTCCAGTCCACGGTGGATCTAATATAATAGTGAGAGTCCAGTCCATAGTGGATCCAACATAATAGTGAGAGTCCAGTTCATAGTGGATTTAACATAATAGTGAGAGTCCAGTCCATAGTGGATCTAACATAATAGTGAGAGTCCAGTCCATAGTGGATCCAACATAATAGTGAGAGGCCAGTCCATAGTGGATCCAACATAATGGTGTGAGTCCAGTCCATAGTGGATCCAACATAATAGTGAGAGGCCAGTCCATAGTGGATCCAACATAATAGTGAGAGTCCAGTCCATAGTGGATCCAACATAATGGTGTGAGTCCAGTCCATAGTGGATCTAACATAATTGTGAGAGTCCAGTTCATTGTGGATCTAACATAATAATGGGACTCCAGTCCATAGTGGATCCAACATAATAGTGAGAGTCCAGTCCATAGTGGATCCAACATAATAGCCAGAGTCCAGTCCATAGTGGATCCAACATAATAGCGAGAGTCCAGTCCATAGTGGATCCAACATAATATCAATCAATCAATGTTTACTTATATAGCCCTAAACCACTAGTGTCTCAAAGGGCTGCACAAACCACCACGACATCCTCGGTAGGCCCACATAAGGGCAGGGAAAACTCACACCCAGTGGGACGTCGGTGACAATGATGACTATGAGAACCTTGGAGAGGAGGAAAGCAATGGATGTCGAGCGGGTCTAACATGATACTGTGAAAGTTCAATCCACAATGGATCCAACACCGTCGCGAGAGTCCAGTCCAAAGCGGATCCAACACAGCAGCGAGAGTCCCGTTCACAGCGGAGCCAGCAGGAAACCATCCCAAGCGGAGGTGGATCAGCAGCGCAGAGATGTCCCCAGCCGATACACAGGCAAGCAGTACATGGCCACCAGATCGGACCGGACCCCCTCCACAGGGGAGAGTGGGACATAGAAGAAAAAGAAAAGAAACGGCAGATCAACTGGTCTAAAAAGGGAGTCTATTTAAAGGCTAGAGTATACAAATGAGGTTTAAGGTGAGACTTAAATGCTTCTACCGTGGTGGCATCTCGAACTGTTACAGGGAGGGCATTCCAGAGTTCTGGAGCCCGAACAGAAAGCGCTCTATAGCCCGCAGCCTTTTTTTGGGCTTTGGGAATAACTAATAAGCCGGAGTCCTTTGAACGCAGATTTCTTGCCGGGACATATGGTACAATACAATTGGCAAGATAGGATGGAGCTAGACCGTGTAGTATTTTATACGTAAGTAGTAAAACCTTAAAGTCACATCTTAAGTGCACAGGAAGCCAGTGCAGGTGAGCCAGTACAGGCGTAATGTGATCAAACTTTCTTGTTCTTGTCAAAAGTCTAGCAGCCGCATTTTGTACCAACTGTAATCTTTTAATGCTAGACATGGGGAGACCCGAAAATAATACGTTACAGTAGTCGAGGCGAGACGTAGCAAACGCATGGATAATAATCTCAGCGTCTTTAGTGGACAGAATGGAGCGAATTTTTGCGATATTACGGAGATGAAAGAAGGCCGTTTTAGTAACGCTTTTAATGTGTGCCTCAAAGGAGAGAGTTGGGTCAAAGATAATACTCAGATTCTTTACCGTGTCGCCTTGTTAAATTGTTTGGTTGTCAAATGTTAGAGTTGTATTATTAAATAGAGGTCGGTGTCTAGCAGGACCGATAATCAGCATTTCCGTTTTTTTGGCGTTGAGTTGCAAAAAGTTAGCGGACATCCATTGTTTAATTTCATTAAGACACACCTCCAGCTGACTACAATCCGGCGTGTTGGTCAGCTTTAGGGGCATGTAGAGTTGGGTGTCATCAGCATAACAGTGAAAGCTAACACCGTATTTGCGTATGATGTCACCTAGCAGCAGCATGTAGATGCTGAAGAGTGCAGGGCCAAGGACCGAACCCTGGGGAACTCCACACGTTAGCTTAACGTAGTCCGAGGTCACATTGTTATGGGAGACACACTGCATCCTATCAGTAAAATAAGAGTTAAACCAAGACAGGGCTAAGTCTGACATACCAATTCGTGTTTTGATACGTTCTAATAAAATATTATGATCGACGGTATCGAAAGCAGCGCTAAGATCGAGGAGCAGCAACATAGATGACGCATCAGAATCCATCGTTAGCAATAGATCATTAGTCATCTTTGCGAGGGCTGTCTCCGTAGAGTGATTTGCCCTGAAACCGGATTGAAAGGTTTCACATAGATTGTTAGACGCTAAGTGTTCATTTAACTGCTCCGCAACAATTTTTTCAAGGATTTTTGAAATAAAGGGAAGGTGAGACACCGGTCGGTAGTTTACCATGAGGTCAGGATCGAGGTTAGGTCTTTTAAGAAGAGGATGAATAACCGCTTTTTTGAATGCTAGGGGAACAGTGCCCGAGGAGAGTGACAAGTTTATAATATTTAGCACTGATGGACCTAATAATACAAAGAGCTCCTTGATCAGTTTCCCAGGAAGAGGGTCAAGTAAACATGTTGTCTGTTTTATTCCATTTACACGTTGTAACAGTTCCTCTAATGTTATTTCCTCAAAACGAGAGAAACTATTTTGGAGGGCAGTATCCGCCGTATATACAATCGTATCTGTGTTAATAGAATCCCGTTGTAGCTGGGACGCATTGTCTTTAATCTCCTTTCTAATGACTTCAATTTTCTTACTAAAGAATTGCATAAAGTCATCAGCTGAGTGGGTGGAGCTACTGGAAGGGGTCCCTTGTTGGGTTAGCGATGCTACCGTACTAAACAAACATTTTGGGTTGTTTTTATTACGGTGGATGAGATTTGAGTAATATTTAGCTTTAGCTAAGGTAAGCATGCGTTTATAAGTTATTAAACCATCACTCCATGCTTGATGGTGCACCTCAAGTTTAGTGGTGCGCCATTTGCGTTCCAGCTTTCTACACAATAATTTCTGAGCTCTAGTTACTTCTGTAAACCACGGGGTGCGCTTTTTTGGAGCCTTTTTTAACTTTAGCGGTGCTATGTTATCAATGGTTTCGCGCAGGGCGTCGTTAAAGTTGTTAGTGATGTTATCAATAGAGCCCACATACTTTGGGAATGGTGCCATTACCGAGGGCAGTAGGTCAGCAAGAGTTGTCGTTGTGGCCGTATTAATGTTGCGGCTGCTATAGCAGTTATTATTATTATTGGTTTGACGAACATGCGTCTGAACCTCGAATTTTATAAGGTAATGATCGGACAATACTTTAGTATACGGGAGTATCGTAACTTTGGAAACGGTGATACCCCTGACAAGCACTAGGTCTATCGTATTACCGTTGCGATGCGTGGGTTCATTTATTATTTGTGTAAGACCACAGCTATCAATTACAGTCTGGAGTGCTACGCACGGTGGGTCCGATGTGGTATTCATATGGATATTTAGGTCCCCCATTATGATTATATTATCGGCGTGTGTCACTAGATCAGCAACGAACTCTGAGAATTCATTGATAAAGTCCGAATAGGGCCCTGGGGGGCGGTAGATAACAGCCAGGTGTAGAGGCAGCGGTGTGACAGACCTCATGGTAAGCACCTCAAACGATTTATATTTATTATTTATATTAGGACTAAGGTTAAAGTTTTCGTTGCATATTAGTGCGACCCCCCCCACCCCTTTTAAGTGGACGGGCGATATGCGTATGTGTAAAGTTAGGAGGACATGCCTCATTTAGCGCAAAAAAGTCGTTTGGTTTAAGCCAGGTTTCGCTGAGACCGATGACGTTAAGATTGTTGTCTCTGATGATATCATTAACTAACAACGTTTTGGGAGACAATGATCTTATGTTTAAAAAACCTATATTATAGGTAGTGGGCTGTTTTAGGGAGTTTTTGATCAAATTATCCGTAGTAGCAATAATAGTGAGAGTCCAGTCCATAGTGGATCCAACATAATAGTGAGAGTCCAGTCCATAGTGGATCTAACATAATAGTGAGAGTCCAGTCCATAGTGGATCCAACATAATAGTGAGAGTCCAGTCCATAGTGGATCTAACATAATAGTGAGAGTCCAGTCCATCGTGGATCTAACATAATAGTGAGAGTCCAGTCCATAGTGGATTTAACATAATAGCGAGAGTCCAGTCCATAGTGGATCCAACATAATAGTGAGAGTCCAGTCCATAGTGGAACTCACATAATAGCGAGAGTCCAGTCCATAGTGGATCCAACATAATAGTGAGAGTCCAGTCCATAGTGGATCTAACATAATAAATAAATGATAAATGAGTTGTACTTGTATAGCGCTTTTCTACCTTCAAGGTACTCAAAGCGCTTTGACACTACTTCCACATTTACCCTTTCACACACACATTCACACACTGATGGAGGGAGCTGCCATGCAAGGCGCCAACCAGCACCCATCAGGAGCAAGGGTGAAGTGTCTTGCTCAGGACACAACGGACGTGACGAGGTTGGTACTAGGCGGGATTTGAACCAGGGCCCCTCGGGTTGCGCACGGCCACTCTTCCACTGCGCCAGTGAGAGTCCAGTCCATAGTGGAACTCACATAATAGCGAGAGTCCAGTCCATAGTGGATCCAACATAATAGTGAGAGTCCATTCCATAGTGGATCTAACATAATAGTGAGAGTCCAGTCCATAGTGGATCTAACATAACAGTGAGAGTCCAATTGTGGTTACTTTGAGGGCAAAAAAGCTAAATGGATTTGAATATTTATATAGTTCAGAATTTGTAGCTTTTCTTGACTTATTGTACATTTTTAACTTTAGTTTGTTTTAACAATTTGGCTTTTTTATGTTTTATTATTTTTATTTCACTATTTGTAGGCATGAGCCTTTTTTTTCATTTATTTTTTATTTTATTTAAAGTGCTTTTTTATTATGTGTAGTAGTTACCATTTCCCATTTTATGGATTGGTTTGTTTAGCTACAATGTTCTGAAATTATTGTGATTTTATTTGTATTATTTTAAAATAAAAAAAATACCATAAAAATACATTATGAAATACATACTAACATAATAATAATATATGGTTACATTGTTCATGTTTTGTATTTTCGGGGGCACAAAATAATAGTCCAGTGATTACATTTTAGTGAAGATGAAATAAATAGATAAAAAGTAAAATCACAACATAATGAAAAGATTTTGAACAATTTCACGAATTAATATCGTCAATACTAGCCCTAGTTCACTTAGTATCGGATCAATTGGCAGTTATGCCCACTGCTTCTGAAAGGACCAAACTGCTCATGTCTATCTTTGCTGCCATCTGGTGGTAATACATAGAACTACAAGTACCACCCAACTACAATCTGAAAGTACTGTGATGACTTTTATTGTTTGTATTAAACCAAAAAGGTAAGCACTAGACACATTAAAAACCAAATCACACACAAAAAAAAATAAAGCTGCGGATCAGTTGGAAAAAAATTAGTAACACGACGAATGGACATAAATCTTTAAATAACACAACTGTACATTTTAAATGTGGCTAAAAGGGAGGACAGGAAAAGTGAGAGTAAATGACGACACAGATCACGTGACGCTAGCTGGCTGGGAATATAAAACGTTGAAATTCGCGTGTAAGGCAGCAGAAGGCAGGGAACAAAAACAAGTTAGAGAATAAAGAATAATCCATGATCATTAACAGCGTTCCCGATGTTTAGAACAAAGTACAAACGCTAAATAGCTCAAAACACCATCCAACTCGCTTCATTCAAAGTCTTGAGTATCTGTGTCACCTTTGACACAACAACAGTAAAAGACAAACATTAAGGTGAGGGCGCTTCTTAATGACATGCATGCTGACCAGGGGTGTCCAAAAACATGCTGGAATATACAATAAGGATTTAGGGGACATTTTTTCACTGTTTGTGTTGTAAACAGCCATGGAGATATGTATGTACACTAGCAGTGCTTCCCACAGGACTGCTATCTACTTCTGGTGGTACTGCCTTGTGGGGGCGGGTGGTGGACAAATCTGCATAATTGGCAATGACATACTTACTTGCAAAAAGTCGGTAAAAAACATGAAAAGCAAGACAAATATTTTTCGGAGTACTTGCAATCTTTTTTCTGTCGCTTTTTTTGTTGTTGTTTATTTATGTCACCAACATACCTGAGCTGCACAGAAATATTCCTTTTTTTTTTTTTCTAAAAAGGGTGGCGGTAACGGTTAAATTTCGTGAATTTTCAAGGCAAAACATGAGTGTTGACACATGGTTTGTGTTGACTTTATGTAACGCATACATTGTGTTAACCTACGGTAGGAAGGGGATTCATACGGCCACATTTGTTGTGGTTCACCCAAGACATAAAAAGTGCACTATCCAATTTAGCTGCAGGGTGGCAGTAGAGTGTAGAGCAGGGGTCACCAGTGCGGTGCCCGCGGGCACCAGGTGGCCCGTAAGGACCAGATGAGTAGCCCTCTGGCCTGTTCTAAAAATAGCTCAAATAGCAGCACTTACCAGTGAGCTGCCTCTATTTTGAAAATTGTATTTATTTACTAGCAAGCTGGTCTCGCTTTGCTCGACATGTTTAATTCTAAGAGAGACAAAACTCAAAATAGAATTTGAAAATCCAAGAAAATATTTTAAAGACTTGGTCTTCACTTGTTTAAATAAATGTATTTATTTTTTTACTTTGCTCCTTATAACTTTCAGAAAGACAATTTTAGAGAAAAAAATACAACCTTTAAAGTGATTTTAGGATTTTTAAACACATATACCTTTTTACCTTTTGAATTTCTTGCTCTTCTTTCCTGACAATTTAAATCAATGTTCAAGTAATTTTTTTAAAATTGTAAATAATAATAAATACACATTGATTTAATAAATCAATTTAGCTTCTTTTTCGACAAAGAATATTAGTGAAATATTTCTTCAAACTTATTATGATTAAAATTCAAAAAACTTATTTTGGCAAATCTAGAAAATCTTTAGAATGAAATTTAAATCTTATTTCAAAGTCTTTTGAATTTCTTTAAAAAAATTTGTTCTGGAAAATCTAGAAGAAATAATGATGGGTCTTTGTTAGAAATATAGCTTGGTCCAATTTGTTATATATTCTAACAAAATGCAGATTGGATTTTAACCTATTTAAAACATGTCATCAAAATTCTAAAATTAATCTTAATCAGGAAAAATTACTAATGATGTTCCATAATTGTTTTTTTCTTTTTTCAAAAAGATTCTTTTTTTCGGTTGAATTTGGAATTTTAAAGAGTCGAAATTGAAGATAAACTATGTTTCAAAATTTCATTTTTATTTTTTTTCCTGTTTTCTCCTCTTTTAAACCGTTCAATTAAGTGTTTTTTTCATCATTTATTCTCTAGAAAAATATTTCCGTAAAATGGGAAAAAATTTACGACGGAATTAAATACCCATTTTTTTATCTACATACATAGATTTATTTTTTAAAGGTAAATTGAGCGAATTGGCTATTTCTGGCAATTTATTTAAGTGTGTATCAAACTGGTAGCCCTTCGCATTAATCAGTACCCAAAAAGTAGCTCTTGGTTTCAAAAAGGTTGGTGACCCCTGGTGTAGAATATCTTAGAATGTGTTTTGTGGCATTTCCAACTTTGACCACAGCCTCAATTGCTAGTAGCAAGGTACTTCATATGGCCCCATGTGAAAGAATATATACTTTAGTCACCAGATGTCAGTGTTGTCCATCTTAAAATGTGTTTGGTGGCATTTCCATTTTTGACCACAGCTCCAGTTGCTATGTAGAGTGGCGCTTTCAATCATTTCCAGCAGACTGCATTGCAAAATAATTAACCGTATTATGAAAGGCTGAAAATATATTTCATCTTAATTTTTAAATAAATGTACAGATTAAGGCGTTGGTGAAATGTCCACTTAGGTTGACAAGGTAGAAACATTTGAGGATTGATGATTAATGAACATCTTTTTAAAGAAATAAGGAGATATTGTGATTACTGTGAATTGTGTTTATATATCAGGCTTGTGCAAAATTCAGAAAGTAAATAAAATGTATTTGAACAAAAAAAAAATGTTTAATTATCTCCTACACAGTATGTTAAACTGAAAATGCAACAAGTGCCATCCAATTAATTGCAATTCACTTTTATGTTTTTAGGTAAGTAACAGGAATCATTTGCCATGTAACACAAGTCCTAAATTATAACAACAATTTACAGGCAATTAATTCAACCACCTTCTTTCCATTTTTGAATATTTGGATTCAGTAATACATTCTCGGATATAAAAAGTATTTTTTCTCCAGTTTCTATCCTTTTAAAGTAACAGTACCCAGGATTATTTCTTTGTTCCATACCAAAAAATCTAGCTAAAGTGCTAAGAGTTACTTTTAACATCCATGAATCTTATACTTACAAGATTGGCTAAAATGGTAAGAGTTAGCATGATAAGAAGATAATGGCAAGTAACAATATCCATTACTTTTGCTATAATTGCATACCTACACAATTGGCTTAAATGTTAACATTATCCATAACTTTTAGTTTTATATCTGTCGCTGCCTGATACTGATATGTTAGCGCATTAGCCAAAAGCAAACCAGCTTACAGCAGTTTTCACTAAATTTGGCATTTTTCAATCTTTCGCCAAAGTAACCTGATGTAACACTTAAAACTATTCAAATAACGTACACATTGTTTACTATTCAAGTTAGGTTGCAACTAAATACACTTGCTTACCTTCAATGCTCAAAATGTAAGTACTCCAATTTTCATTATACCAACTCTTTGAAATCCCCCAAACCGTTAGTTTTGTGATATTTGTTTTAGAACTCGGCCTTAAAATAGTATCCGCACATCAGGAAGTGTCGCAAATGTGACTCAGGCTGGGCAAGAGCTAGGAAAATTGGCTAAGGTGTTAACATGCCAACGGCTAGCATGCTAACAGTTAGCATGCTAGCATAACAACATTAAAGGCCTACTGAAACCCACTACTACCGACCGCGCAGTCTGATAGTTTATATATCAATGATGAAATATTAACATTGCAACACATACCAATACGGCCCTTTTAGTTTACTAAATTGCAATTTTAAATTTCCCGCAAGTTTCTTGTTGAAAACGTCACGGAATGATGACGCGTACGCGTGACGTCACTGACTGTCAGGAAATATTAGCTCAGCACCACTCGCGGCTAAAAGTCGTCTGCTTTAATCGCATAATTACACAGTATTTTGGACATCTGTGTTGCTGAATCTTTTGCAATTTGTTTATTTAATAATGGAGACTATAAAGAACAATGCTGTTGGTGTCTTTAGCACCGAGACACAGCCGATGTTTCTTTGTTTGTTGTGAAGCGGAGCGGTCAAGCGAACATGTTTTCTCTACGTCAACCAGCATGTTTTTGGATGGGAAAATTGTGATATATGTCTTACCAGAGAAATCATTGGATTATTCGTCGTCCTGCAGCAGCTGTGAGCTTGGCTCCTCGGCTTCTCTCTGAGACACTTCGTGTTCACCGTAGCCATCCGACCTCGAGGTATGTCTTTACAATATTTTATAATCTTTAAAATCTCACTAAAACACTATTAAAACAATAATCAGATAACGGATCTTCCAGAATTATCCTAGTAAATGTGTCTAATTACATCTGAAACGCTCACACTGCCGTCGCCCGGAGCCGTCGCTTTTTTTCTTCTTCTATTCCTTCACTATCAATATCCTAATTCACAAATCTTTCATCCTCGCTCAAATTGATGGGGAAATTGTCGCTTTCTTGGTCCGAATTGCTCTTACTGCTGGTGGCTCCCATCAAAAACAATGGGAATATGTGTGGAGCCCTGCAACCAGTGACGTCACGCGCACATACTTCCGGTACTTGCAGGGCTTTTCTTTTAGCGGCCAAAAGTTGTGAACTTTAGCGTGGATGTTCTCTACTAAATCCTTTCAGCAAAAATATGGCAATATCGCGAAATGATCAAGTATGACACATAGAATGGACCTGCTATTCCCATTTAAATAAGAAAATCTCATTTCAGTAGACCTTTAAGTGAGCGCTATATGCCCTAAATGAGATGAGCACTTTGAATCAGTTGAGAATTGTGAGAGTAAGATAATAGAATTTAGTACAATACATCAAAATAATCAATTTAAATATCAATTGTACATTAGGGTAATCATTTTGTAACCCAGTTGGCTAAAAATGATGGAAAGCGCCACTCTTCTGGCGCTGTGATCAAAGTTGGAATTGCCACAAAACACATTTTAAGATACTCAACACTGACATCTGGTGACTCAGTGAATATTTTTTTTTTCAAATGGGGCAATATGAAGCGTCTTCCTACTGTACTTCATTTAATCCAAATTGGAATTCTACTTCCTGTCTGAAACCTCAATTCAAACTCACAGAATGGAATTGGTATCCATCCATCCATTTTTCAACCGCTTATTCCCTTTGTTGTCGCAGGGGGGTGCTGGTGCTTATCTCAGCTACAATCCGGCGGAAGGCGGGGTACACCCTGGACAAGTCGCCATCTTATCGCAGGGTCAACACAGATAGACAGAAAAATTTCACACTCACATTCACACACTAGGGCCAATTTAGTGTTGCCAATCAACCTATCCCCAGGTGCATGCTTTTGGCAATGGGATTAAGCCGGAGTACCCAGAGGGAACCCACGCAGTCACGGGGAGAACATGCAAACTCCACATAGAAATATCCTGAGCCCGGTATTGAACCCAGGACTACTCAGGACCTTCATATTGTGAGGCAGAAACACTAACCCCTCTGCCACCGTGCTGCCTGGAGTTGATATCTCATGAAAAAAACACATCTCATGCGTTAAAAAAGTGGACACTTTGGACACCCCTGTCACGGACGCTGTAGTATTTGGGACTGGCAGACTGGAGAAAACCCAACAGTGTGGACACCGGACACATGTAATATTGTTTTGCTCCTTCCATATTAGGAAGCTGCATGTAGTTACACTGCATAGTGTACATGGCACACCTGTTCAACAGGTGGGGGAGGGGGGGAGCTGCATAGCTGAACAGAGCAATGCTCTTATATCCTTTAATGAACCACATTGAAAAAACAGTAGGGGGCACTCATTGCCCAAAATGGCATATTTCTCTAAATCAGTTCTACAAACATATAAGTAAATATTACCCTCGATAACTGAACATGAACTCAACACTTGATTCTTTGGGTTGCCGTGTAAAAACAACAGCGGGGTGGTGCAAGACAGGGTGGACCAATTAGTGCAAAAGACAATAAGTGCAATGTTACATGGTGTCCCATGTCCACAAGAGCCTTCTGCACTCAGTCACTAAGTCTTTGCTCAGTCTCCGACTGCAAACGGAACTGATGCACAGTGGTATACATGCCCTTTATCACAACAGCCTAGGTACAGTGCAAGCGCCAGTACAAGTCCATACAAAACTTCAAAATACAACATACACCAATGTATTAAAAAAAACAAAAAACGTGAATTTCATCTTTAAAAATGGATGCAAACAACATCCCTGCTGAGGGAATATAGTCTTTATGCAGCACATCTCACCAGTTTAGCTCTTGGTTATAATAAGTAACATAAACTTCAAATCATTTCTTTGTAAACACTTTGCCCTTTTTGTTGTCTAGTACATTCTAATCTTACTAAAAAGTGTGACTTATATTAATATATATGTATTTTTTTATTTATATATATATTTGTGTGTAGCCTCAAAAATAATTTGATAGAATTTTCATTGCATCATTCGACGTGATTGTCAGAGAGCCTGAAGCCGCTCGGTGGTACTTGACATTAGTTTCCACGCGTGTGGCGCGACTCCAGCAGAGCACCTCTGATCAGACACTTGTTTATGGGAGCTGTGAGAAAAGTCAACTGCGTGTTGGCATCTCTGCAGCTCGGCAATGGTATGTAGCCATGGTGATAATGTTGCCATGGCTACAAAGGGGACTGACAAAAAAAAAAAAAAAAAAGGACAACGGACGGCCTCGACTGCTCATTGGATTTCCTCCCCATTTAAGCGGGAGAGGCAGCCTGCAGAACAACAACTGTTTTTTTTTTTTTTTTTAACCGACACTAATGCACGACAAGCGTGAGCTTAAGCGAGCGTGAGGCTTTTGTCGGATGTAAACGAATTTCCTTTACCATCCAACTTCTCAGAAAGGGTAGAATTGTTTGCGTGGTGTCCACCTCGCTCATGATGCTTTGTGGCAGTCAATACATGCATCAAAACATGCAGAATCACATTCATGCACTCCCCGGGCTACACTGTAAATGTGTGTGTGTGTTTGTGTGCGTGTGTGTGTGTGTGTGTGACAAGTCACATTCAGAGTCTGTCGCTGCGGAAAGTATCCTCCACAGATGGGTCCGGCAGCACCATGTCAGGGTCGCTGAGCATGCTCAGACCGTCCAGGCTAAGGGGCTCAATGTGCAGCTCGTCTTCCAGGGGGAAGCCTCCTTCCGAGTCGAAACACTCGGGCACGGTGGAGAGCACGCTGCTGATGTCTTTAGACAGACTGTGGTGGGAGTCATCTGCTGGCAGAGAGGACACAATGAAGTATCTGATACCAGTACCAAGCCAGGCTTCCAGGATTTCACAGATGTTTTATGTGTGATAGTTGAGGCCCGAAATGCTTGATTTCATGTAAACTTTTTGAAAAGTTGCGACAAAAATTCCCAATGTTTTGAGACTTTTTCTGGGAAGTATTATTCTAGCAAAAATATTTCCAAACTGTATTTTAATTTGTGCGGTGTGTATTCAGATCCACGTACGTGTGTTTAAACTTGCCTCTCTGTACCTAATCAGAAAGAATCCTCGATAGGCTGTCTACTTACACGTGACTTTTGCAACACTTCCGTCGTGTACAATTTGAGCATGTGCATCCAGATTTGTGAGTGTGTAATACAACTTATGCGCATGAGTGTCCTGGGCATGACGTTCAAGTGCATCCGGCAGTGGAGGCTCCTCTTTGGGGGTCTTGGGGCACTAAGAGGTGAACACTTTAACTACTGTTATCCCAAGTGGTCCTTGGCAAAGGCCTAGTAAATGACTGACCCAAAGAGGAATACGGTGAAGACCTGCTGCCTTGTGGGTAAGTCTCGGAATACAAAGACTAGGCGGCACACGACAAGCGGTCCTCCAAAAAACTGGAGCTCCGGCAGCCTCCTGCAACTGTGGAAGAGTGCCGGTCGTCCTGGGTTCCCCTTGCCACCGGATCCCATCCTCTCACAGTGAAGAAGTGCTGCTGGGACATGCGCACCCCGAGTGGCACTTTAAACAAGCTCCTCTGCGCAGGTATTCATCTCTACTTCGGTGAGACCAGCTACCGGAAATTAAACAAAGTCTGGTGGCGATGGGGTGTCTGATAAGGGGATCAGGTATGAATGCACCGGAAGCTCCTAGTCAGAACCCTGCACACCAGCGGTACAGGGCTAGCTATGGTCGTTGGTAAATGGTAAATGGGTTGTACTTTTATAGCGCTTTTCTACCCCTTTTTAAGGAGCCCAAAGGGCTTTGACGGTATTTCCACATTCGCCCATTCACACACACATTCACACACTGACGGCGGGAGCTACCATGCAAGGCGCTCACCAGGACCCATCAGGAGCAAGGGTGAAGTGTCTTGCCCAAGGACACAACGGACGTGACTAAGATGGTAGAAGGTGGGCATTGAACCAGTAACCCTCAGATTGCTGGCACAGCCACTCTACCAACTTCGCCAGGCCGTCCCCCGTAGTAGCTGAAATTGAGTGACAGCTGCTCTCGGCAGACCTCTGTACGTCTGAGCAGCTCTATTTAGGATTGCACTGCTAACCACGACGGCCTAGAAAAGGTGGCCCAAACATTGCCTACTCAGAACCATCCTGGACAGGCTACCGCACCTGTCGGGAAGTCCACTCCGTCGTCGAAATAAAACAAAAAAAACAATCCGTCTTAAACTGGCATCATGGAACATAAGGACACTCCTGGACACTAGTATCACCACTGATAGACCCCAGGGAAGAACTGCACTCATTGCAGCGGAACTTAACCGCTACATTGTTTATATTGCTGCACTTAGGAGGTTCAAAACAGGATTAAGCAGGCGTCAGCATCTTTTGGCAGACTCAGGGGAAGGGTCTTCCAGAACAAAGACCATAAGCTCCATACCAAGGTAACGGTCTATTTAGCTTTGGTCATGACAACCCTCCTCTACAGCTGTGAAGCGTGGACGCTGTACAGCCGCCACCTTGGATGCTGGAGGCCTTCCACATCAGGTGCTTACAATTCATCCTGGGGATATCCTGGAAGGACAGAGTTCCCCACACTGAAATACTCTGCAAGACAAACAGCACCAGTGTGCAGGCTACAGTCACCCAGCACTAACTTCGCTGGCTAGGCCACGTTATCAGGATGCCGAAGAACGCTTACCACGCAAGGTGCTTTATGGTCAGCTTCATCTTGGTCACCGCTTGGCAGGAGGCCCAAAAAAGCATTATAAAGATCAAATGAAGACTGTCATGAAGAAATGTGGCCAGAACCCAACCCGGCTGGAGGACACTGCAGACCAACGCTCCACCAAACGGCCGCTCCTCCAACAAGGATTTCATAACCTTGAGGGGGCCCGAGGTGATCGACGAGCCAGGAAGCATCAAAGAAGGCATGAAGCCATTGCCACAACCGCACCCCCAGTCAGTGCCTTCACCTGCTCTGTTTGCGGCAGATCATGTGGATCACGGATTGAACTGTTCAGCCACTTGAGGACTCACAAAACAGAGATGGATTGTCGTCATCGGATACGATGGAAAACCTTAAGTAAGTAAGTATGCTCGCGCATTCAATCTGCGTGCGCTTATCTAAGGTGTGCCCCATTTAACCGACCACGGAAACCAACCAGAAACAACATACAGCTGAGGTGCATGAAAGAAATGCCAAAACCCGCCTTACGTTGTTTCTGATTGGTTTAAGTTGCGTAGTGTCTTCCGTGGTTGGTTAAATGTATGCACAGTGGATTGATGGCTTGGTCTCACAGAGAAGTGGGACTCAACATTCATTCACACCTGGTGGTGGTAAGCTACATCAGTAGCCACAGCTGCCCTGGGGTAGACTGACGGAAGCGTGGCTGCCAGTTTGCGTAGTGTCTTCAGTGGTTGGTTAAATGTATGCACAGTGGACTTAGATTTATATCGCGCTTTTCTAAACACTCAAAGCGCTCACAGAGAAGTGGGACTCAACATTCATTCACACCTGGTGGGTGTAAGCTACATCAGTAGCCACAGCTGCCCTGGGGTAGACTGACGGAAGCTTGCCTGCCAGTTTGCGTAGTGTCTTCCGTGGTTGGTTAAATGTATGCACAGTGGATTGATGGCTTGGTCTGGGAGTGGTTATTTTGATCTGTATGTGCAGCGATTTGAACGAGTAATATAGGGGTGCCCACACTTTTTCTGCATGCAAGCTAGATTTCAATTAACCAAGTCGAGGGGATCTACCGCATTCATATATGTAATTTGGATTTATTCATTTATGAAATAGACGTTTTTGTTAACAAGTTAAAGGTGTTAAATGATAATACAAGCATGTCTCCGTAATATCGCTAAAATGTGTCATTATTCATACGTTCGTTACATCACGCCTTGATTATTGTAACAAATTACTCTCAGGCCTCCCTATGTCTAGTATTAAAAGATTACAGTTGGTAGACTTTTGACAAGAAGAAGAAAGTGTGATCATATTACGTCTATACTGGCTCACCTGCACTGGCTTCCTGTGCACTTAAGATGGGACTTTAAGGTTTTACTACTTACGTATAAAATACTACACGATCTGGCTCTATCCTGTCTTGCTCATTGTATTGTACCATATGTCCCGGCAAGAAATCAGTGTTTAAAGAACACCGGCTTATTAGAATAGAATAGAATATAATAGAAAGTACTTTACTGATCCCTGGGGGAAATTCAGCAAGTAAATACAGCATTAGTGATTCCAAGAGCCCACAAAAAATGTGGGGGCAATAGAGCCTTTTCTATTCGGGCTCCAGTACTTTGGAATGTCCTCCCGGTAACAGTTAGAGATGCCAACTCAGTAGAAGCATTTAAGTCCCATCTTAAAACTCATTTGTATACTCTAGCCTTCAAATAGACCCCCTTTTAGACCAGTTGATCTGCCTTCTCTTTTCTGCTCTGCCTCCCTCTCCTTAGTGGAGGGGGGGGCACAGGTTAGATGACGTGCTAGCTGTCCAAATTCGGAACCCAGAGTGGAACACTCATCTGTGCATCAGTTGATGACGTCTTTGCGCTGCTGACCCGTCTCCACTCCAGATGATCCCCTGCTGGCCCTACTAGGAACTGGACTCTCACACTATTAAGTGGATCCACTCGACGTCTATTGCACCGGTCACCCGGGAGTAGGGGGTGTTCTAATTGTAGCCCATTGGGTTGAGTTTTTCCTTGCCCTGATGTGGGATCTGAGCCAAGGATGTCGTTGTGGCTTGTGCAGCCCTTTACTGTAAGACACTTGTGATTGATTGATTGATGTTTAACACATACAGATTATAAGAATATAAATTGGTGTATTACCTGATTGGGATGACTTGCATTGATTGGAAATCAGACAGTAGTGCTGATAACCTACACATTTTCAAATGGAGGATTAAAAAAGTCCTCCTTTCTGTTCAATACCACATGAAAGTGGTTGGTTTTTGGCATCTTATTTGTCCAGCTTCCATACTGGTTTTTACACACATTACAAGAAACACATTGGCGGCAAACGCCGTAGTTTGCTAGCTTGTGCACGCCAGCTTTCTGAGACTCTTATTTTGTTAGCGCAGGCAGGATGAAGCAGCGCTTTTATTGTGAAGACAGGAACTGTGCAGTCTGTCTTTAGAGTTTTGACGGCAGGTACGGCACGAGAGTCTGTTGAAATAAAAATAGTTTCTCGACTTCCTGAGCTCGCAGAAGCCAGTGTCATCTCTCAAAACCCTTGGGTGCCGTGGATGTCAATCAAGTGACGAAAGTGTGAAGATTGATGATCGCTAATTTTTAGGTCTATTTTTTCAATGCCTGGCTGGCGATGGACTGGCACACCCTCAGGGATCGACCAGTAGCTCGCGATGGACGTAATGGGCACCCCTGGTGTAAAAAAAGTTGTTCCTCCTCGCCTTTTTTTCTTATACTCACCACTAGTCGGCGCTTTGCAGCCACTGATCATGTTATTCTGCATTGAAGTCACCAACTATGGACCACACTGAACACTTGCTCAGAGTTGCCAGGCTTCACCATTTGAGAGTGAAAGTCACGCAAATTAACCTTTATCACGTCACCCTTGACATTGCTCATGCTTATATTCCCCATTCATCACTCTATATTTTTATCACAATAATTACTTTGGTTTTATCATCTTGCTGTAGTTCGAGTAACTTTGATTGATTGATTAAAATACGTAGATTGTATTACACACACGCACTTCCAAATGCACATGCATAAATTATATTACACGCTCACAAATCTGGATGCACATGCTCAAATCTTACACGATTGTAGTGTTGCAAAAGTCACGTGTAAGTGGAAAGTCAATCGAGGGTTTTTTTCTGATTAGGCACAGGGAGACAATTTAAAACACACATACGTGGATCTGAATACACTCACTGGCTCTTTCTCACTTGTGCCAATACATGTACTCGGCCATTGATGCGTTTACAGCCACACAAAAAGTCGGAAAACTCCAATTCCAGGTCGTTACGTGATGATTTACCAATTAATGTGTGCTTATTGTATTATCATTAAGGGGAATAGGAATCTTAATTTATAAATATCAAATAATGAAATGCTGTTATTATATTAAAGAAATACTAATAAAAAATATATATTTTACAGAACGATACAGGAATGTACACTTGATCCCATGCTTATGTCTGATTTTGCAACATGAGAATGTTTTAATGGAAACTAAATGTGATCTCTGAAAGGGTACAAATTATTTCCAAAGTAGGACCTCCACCCAGACTTACAATATTAGTACACAGTTCATGAAAAACAATATTTTTTTTGTTATTGTCAATGTAAGTGGGCCAAAACACTTATATTGGAAAATAATCTCATGGAAATGACTGCTGTCATTTGATTATAATATTGAGAAATATAACTTGTTATTTAGTCAGGTTTGGGACAGTGTGCACATCTGACGTCGCTCATATGTGCACCATTGAATGCTCAAGGAGTTTTTGCATTTTCTCACACACATGAAAAATTAGAGAGAACATTGGTCACAGTTTGAGACTATTCAAGAAAGCTCTGTCAGACCAACTCTCATAAAAAACTTTTAAAAAAACAAAAATGTATTTGTAAATAAAACCTAATTTATTTGAAAAGTCAAAAGTTCTTCTTTCCAAACGAACAATGGCTCTGTATGTTCTAAGGCCTCCCTTGACAGAATTGATCTTAATAAATAAAAGACAGAACCAGTAAATAGTAATGTGTATGAATTTTTGTTTTTTGGGGGGGGTAGGGGTAAAAGAGCTAGTTCGATTAAAAAAAAAAATCCCAGATAATTTTAATCAATTATAACTAAGCTGTGTTTCAACTGTACACAATCTTTATCATTGTGTCTACTAATTAGAAAATGGTGACACTGAAAAAAATAAATAAAACTATGAATATATACGTATATATACACACTATATAGCAATTATTAAAGTGTCAAAATGAAAAACAAATTGTGTGAATAAATTATCATCAATACCATGGAGTCAGCTAGCAATAAATCAGTTTTGCTTCTTTCTACTCCTATACAGGCAAGTTGAATGGTACTCTCCATAATGGAGTCCAAATGTAACTTGTTCAGCATGTCTAAACAAGTATTTTGTTTTACTATGACCACTTCCTCATGTTGTTTAAACCAGTGTTACTTCACCACAAGCTGGGGCCCATTGTTCAAAGTCGTGTATAAAGAGTAAACAATAGATGCACTGACTGCTACCAAGGACGTGTGGGGCTGCATGCAATTGCTGTCGTCAGTTTTTCTGAGGAAATAAACCAAAATATGTCTACATGTCGTTCTAAACATTCTCCAGCTCATAAACATACAATAAAACATGCTTTTGTTTCGTGAAAGTATAATTTTGCGACTGTATTAAACACACTCTGCTGCTACAATCCTGCAGTGTTTTGTGACCAGTAGGCACTCTAGCAATCACCCGACAGCGCAAAAAAAACCACAGACTGCCCAAAAAAATGACTTATTACCCTCATTTTGCCAAACTCTTAATAAGCTTTGGACCAACAATCACAGAGAATTTGTAACTTTTGTGTGAAGTATGTCAACTTGGCTGACTCCAATTTATTTGTAATCACTGTATGTATCTCTCACATTTTTTTTTCCCGAACTGATTCTCCTTTTTCAAATTATGCTAAGTGACTAAGTGTACTTTTATATGTATTTCCGCATATTTCTGCACAATTGGTTGGATTTTACTGACGGCTCACGTCCTCCCCATTAAATATGCTTGGTGGTCAAGCTAGGTTTGCTCTCAATGGGTACTAAGCGCCATTTAGACTTCCTCGTTCAGCTGTACGAGTTGTTGAAATCGCGAAAAGGATAAACGTTTCTTCAGAGTTCCTCGAGAGGTAATCAAAAAGGCCGGAAGATTTAAAGATTTTGCCAAACGACGACCAGAAAAGCATAGAGCCCACACTCCAGGCCATGGGAGCAGACTCAAAGAATACACAAGTTTGCAGTAATCACTTCATTAAAGGTGTGTTTGATATACTTTTAACGGTTATTATTTCCTATTTAAGTATTATCTTGATATTACTGATATTTCTTCAACACAAGTTTGCTGCGAGTGTTTCGAAAAGCACGGACTCGGTGTGTCTAAAAACACAAAGAAAATGTGAGCAAAAGCTAAAGCAGTTCATGTTTTACCAAAGGGAACAATCATAGGTTAAGCTCTATAGTTATATTTTGATAAAGACGGGGGGAAACACGCTACTCGTAAATGAAATGCAACTTTACCCGAGCAACAACAATGCATATTTATCCGGGAGAATCTTGATACCAATTTCTTTGAAATAGCCATGCACAAAGAAGTTGTAGCCCTCCATGCTTTTCCAAATTTTCATCTTTTTTGTCACGTAGCATGGCATCTGGAGCACAATCGTTCTATATGTCTCTCGATCCTTGATACCACTCGACAAATCTTTTTTTGTTTAAAAGTGTATGGATCTGTTCCATTGCATAGTTGGATTTTATGCTCTTATCTGGATTTTGCAGGAAGATTTAAGCCTCTTTTGTACCCAGATGATTCACACAATGCCTGCTGTACAACAGCCACCTTACCTATGATGACCACCACTGGTTATCACTTTCGAGAAGTCAAGTGTCGGAATACAAGCAATAACTCAGATATGATAACACTGTCGAGCAGGAGAGTATGGAGTGATGTAGATATGTTGTAATACTTTAGAGCAGTGGTTCTTAACCTGGGTTCGGTGAGTCAGCCTCGGGGTTTCGACAGAGGTCAAAACACACCCAATTCATCGTGTCAATAAAAACTTCCACCTATCGGGTTATTATGGATACGGCAACAGCTGACTGATTTGCAGGTGTGTAACTTGTTATGAGTTTATGCACTGTGTCGTTTTTTTTCTTTGAACAAGGTGATGTTCATACACGCTTCATTTTGTGCACCAATAAAACAACATGTTAACACTTTAGTATGGGAACATATTCACCATTAATTAGTGGCTTATTAACATGCAAATTAGTAACATATTGGCTCTTAACTAGTCATCATTAAGTACTTATTAATGCCTTATTCGGCATGGCCTCATTCTAACCCTAACCCTCTAACCCTAACCAAATAACTCCAAATTAAGTCTTTGTTTCTTAGAATATGTTCCCCTAGTGTCAAAAAACCTTTGAATTAAGTCTTTGTTATTGAAAATATATTCCCCATATTAAAGTGTTACCAAAAACACATAACTTGGTCTAGTAAAAAAAAAAAAAAACACATTTTATTTTTCACTAATGGGGTTCAGTACCTCCAACAAGGTTAAGAACCACTGCTTTAGCGATACTGTAGTATGATTGTTCATGTTCTTCAGTCACTACATATTGGTTTCCTATTGCATTGCGTTGTGCATTACGAACTCAAACAGGATTCGGGTGGTGACGTAGAAGCTAAGCTTATCTCTCACGGTAGATAGCTTATGGCTATAAAGTAGCACGCTGATATGTTAGTACGCCAGAAAAAATAGTTCCTCCATGTTTGCTCTTACAATATTAATGTCGCTACAATTTGTTTATTATACAGGTAAATGGAATGTAAAGTAAGGATTGGTGGCGGTTTTTTGATAAATGTTTAAGTTTTTTCGAGGCGGAATGGAGTGATTCCCATTAGCTACATTGCTAGCCACCTAGATTTTTACATTTTAGAATAATGGTTCTTGTCTCTCATAACTATTGTGAACAATAGGCAAAACTTCAAAAAAAAGTGCAGTTCCCCTCTAAGGGAATCAATTAAAAATTCTGCAAATGAATTCAAGGAATTGATATACATGGATCTGAACAAAAACTATTTTTCGATTCCCATTCCTACGAATGAAAGAACTGCCAAAGGGGAACTGATCTTAGAACGTAAGCCAAACCTTTGAAAGCAATCAACAGTTCCTTTCCTGTTTCCCTCCCACACTTCCATCCATCCATTTTTCACCACTTGTCCCTTTTGGGGTCGCGGGGGGGTGCTGGAGCCTATCTCAGCTGCATACGGCCAGAAGGCGGTGTACACCCTGGACAAGTCGCCACCTCATCGCAAGGCCAACACAGATAGACAGACAACATTCACACACTAGGGCCAAATTAGTGTTGCCAATCAACCTATCCCCAGGTGCATGTCTTTGGAGGTGGGAGGAAGCCGGGGTACCCGGAGGGAACCCACGCAGTCACGGGGAGAACATGTACACTTCATTTGTTTTTATTGATTTGGCACTTTTTAGCTTAACAACACAGTGGACCAGAACTTGATGAGTTGGTCGAGTTAAGACAAGTTGTCAACAACCGGTATTGACTTTAACTACTTTCAGAGTATTACGCTACTTCAATTTGTCTGTTATAACACAAAACTAAGATGTTATGGTTTTGTTAAGATAGTTTAGCACATTTTGCCCTTCATTGTATTGGTTTTAATGTACTGGTATTTGCACCTAAATACAAAGATGTGATTATTTGTCACACTTACTACTACACAAGTGACCTCCGGTTTTTTTAGTTACATTTGGTTGCTTCCACAGAAAAGGAAGGCGGCAGTGGACACTCACCAGTGAGTATGATGTTGGGCACTCCTCCACTGCAGTTGGAGTACAGCATGTTTGAACTCATGTGCATGGGGTCATGCAAGTTACCGTGGCTACCACCCAGTCCTGTAAGGCCTGCCTGGGAGTAGTACAGGGAGGAAGAAGAAGGGTCGAAGCAAGATGTAGCTGCTGTGAAAGTCATTGCGTTTTCCAACAGACTGAAGTGGTCCAACTACCAGTCAGATTTTTGGAAGCAGATGGCAAAAAACAGAAAACAAGAGAGAAATGAAGTGTTGATGATTGATAGCATAAACTGAGAACACTGCATATTCATCAATATTTAAATGATTTAAAACCACAAATGCACGTGTGCTAGTTTAATAAGAAGTACAGTACATATTCGTTGAGATTAGTTTCAACTTAAATAAATTAGCATATCAGCTAGCAAATAACTACACAGATACACAAATAACAGTAAAGTGTATTGATGCTGAAATTATTTTTTTAAATTTTGTACCATAAAGGTAAGCACTGTTGTTGAAGGCATTTTAAGGCCAAATTGATGTTTTAACCATGATGCATTTTGGAATTTTATTGGATTGTATGTACAGTATGTTGTAAATCCAAGTGTGTGTCGCAGACCTGGTATGGGAGGGTTTTGCTCTGGCGACTAGAGAACCACTGCTCCATGAAGGAATCACTAGAGAGTGCTGCCATGTTGTGCTGCCAAAAAAAACAGCCAGACTGCTGTCAAAATTGCAAGGAAACAGTCTTTCAATATTCTTTCATTCTATAACAAATTACATTTAATATAATATGTTAATTTAACCTCCTGAGAGCCAGCGTTCTCTGCAGTGACATTGTTTTTTTGTTTTTTTTTCTCCCCAAAAGAAATTTGACGCAAACAAAACTCTGAATAAAAAACAAATGCCCACTGCAGATGACACTGGTTCTCAGGAGAATATTTAATAACATCAGTTTAGCTAAATATTTATTGATAACTTATTTTGACAGTGCAGACCAACACCATGTACTAACTACAAGACTACACATGCACAGAATAAGCACCATTGCTGGTGAGCAATACAATAAATAAAAGGGGTGTGTTTATTTTTATTTTTTTTAAATACTTGAGGATGCAGAAAGTATCTAGGTACTTACTTGACTTGGGTTAAAGTCTTGAGGGGACACAGGTTGCTGTTGATGCAACGTGAGGGACTGGTCCGCTCCATGTTGGGATTGCTGGTAGAGCGGATAAGGAGGGGGAGGTTCCCTTGGCATGTTGCTGGTATCTAAAGCAACTCTCTACAAAGAAAGCCAACAGTTGTCACTACCAGGTTAGGACTGACAGTAATTCACTGCATTTGATTTTAATTTCATGGAACTGTCTTTTTTTTTTTTTTACCATTACAGGTATTTAAAATGGTGAATGGCTTTAATCAATAAACAGTACTATTAATAAGTTGGGATGCCCCTTCTACTTTGCTAGCATTAGCAAGTGAGTCCAAGTGTGTTTGACTAGGACAACATTTTTTAAATATGGTATTTTAATACACACTTAGAAATACATATACAATTTTTTCCGGAATATAAAGCGCTACTTTTTTCACAAGCTTTGAACCGTGTGGTTTAAGAGTGGATTTTTCTTGGGTAACAGCTACATTTTGAAATTCCATCCATCCATTTTCTACCGCTTGTCCCTTTTTGGGGCGCCGGGGGGTGCTGGAGTCTATCTCAGCTACATACGGGCGGAAGGTGGTGTACACCCTGGACAAGTCGCCACCTGATCGCAGTGCCAACACAGACAGACAGACAGACAACATTCACACTCAAATTCACACACTAGGGCCAATTTAGTGTTGCCAATTAACCTAATTGATTAAGCAAAGTAATCAAACAATGTACTACAATGATCCACTTTAAAAAAATGTTCAAACTCAAAGTGTTTACTAAAGTACAAAGAAGAATAATCCTGATAGACGTCTTGAACCTTAATAAGAAAGGAAAACATCGTATTCATCTCATAAAGGATGAATAAAGACATAACTGACTTTATTGTTTTGTTTGATCAGCCGTTTTACTGCTGTGTTACAGTCACTGCTTGGAAACAATTAAGGTATATAAATAGATACAGGCTGGGGAAATAATTCATTTTTAGATGCATCGAGAATTCGGACATGGACGATTTAAAAATTGATTAGTAAACGTCAATAATCAATCAGTTTATTTATTGTAAATAAAGTATTGCAGATAGTTCTAAAATTTGACTGACTGAGATCGGACCAGTTCCTTTATTATAGGGCACTTATGTACCAATTTTGCACACATTTCTATTAATTTAACATATGTGGAAATTAATGTAACTTTCTTATTCCAAATGCACTGTTT
Organism: Nerophis ophidion; assembly: GCF_033978795.1. Classification (NCBI taxonomy): domain Eukaryota; kingdom Metazoa; phylum Chordata; class Actinopteri; order Syngnathiformes; family Syngnathidae; genus Nerophis; species Nerophis ophidion. The sequence goes on from NC_084635.1 coordinate 23,983,992, forward strand.
CTTAAAATTGCAAGTGATAAATGCTTATTTAGAGAAATTAAATAATCAATATACATTAATTAAAGATGCATCTTTAATCACTTTTTAATCTAATCGTAGTTTGTGAGTGGTAACCGAATCGTGATTTGCCCAAAGATTCCCACTGCTATAAACTTTTGTGTAATCATCTTATTTAACAACGTACCGGTATATATTTTCGGCATCTAGTCCGGAGCGGCTAATATATGAAAACATATTTTTCTCTTCTAAAATTTAGTGGGTGTGGCTTATATAACGGTGCGGTTTATACTCCGGAAAATACGGTTTTCAAGTGTCAAGTATTTTTCTTTAACATGTTCTGTCATACCTGTGTGATAGGGGACAGTGATGGGGACATAGTGGGAGACAACTGCTTAGTCAGACCCCTACGTTGCTCCGCACCAGGAGACAGGGTGAGGGGGCTGATAGGTGCTGGTCTTCGTCGAGGAGAGTTACCAGAGAGACGCAGAGATGAGTTAATGGGGGGATTGCTGAGAGAAACAGGAAGCTGGCAGTTGTTAAGGGACGCTTGCATTGCAGGATTACTCAGAGAAGAGGAGAGGCCTGTATGGACAAACACATGCAAACATGGATTAGCCAAATTTTGAAGAATAACATTTTTAATAACAACCAAAAATTAAAATCTAACATGTGCCATGATTCTTGTTTTTTCATGGATTAAAAAGAATAACTGAAGTGCCTCTTATTGATAGCAATAGTTCTAATGATGTGTGTGTGTGTAAACTTCTAACACAAACCGTTTAATACAAAACACTATCCAATTTGAAAACCTCCCAAACAAAACAAAAAATGCATGGTTTTGTGTTCTTTTTTTTAATACTAAGGTCAACAGCAACCTACTTTCATTATATTTAAGTCTTTGTATTTTATTATACTGTTTACGCTGACTACTGTATTTTTCGGAGTATAAGTCGCGCTGGAGTATAAGTCGCACCTGCCGAAAATGCATAATAAAGAAGGAAAAAAACAAACAAACATATAAGTCGCACTGGAGTATAAGTCGCATTTTTTGCGGAAATTTATTTGATAAAACCCAACACCAAGAATAGACATTTGAAAGGCAAATTAAAATAAATAAAGAATAGTGAACAACAGGCTGAATAAGTGTACGTTATATGACGCATAAATAACCAACTGAGAAGGTGCCTGGTATGTTAACGTAACATATTATGGTAAGAGTCATTCAAATAACTGTAACATATAAAACATGCTATACGTTTACCAAACAATCTGTCACTCCTAATCGTTAAATCCCATGAAATATATTACGTCTAGTCTCTTATGTGAATGAGCTAAATAATATTATTTGATATTTTACGGTAACGTGTTAATAATTTCACACATAAGTCGCTCCTTTGTGTAAGTCGCACCCCCGGCCAAACTATGAAAAAAACTGCGACTTATAGTCTGAAAAATACGGTAAATCTGGTGTTAATTTTTATGTATATTTTTTTGAATGGACTCTGTTGTATGTACCATCAACTTGTCAGGGACAACAGATGGAATTCATCTTTGGCAATTTGGTACATTTACATTTCTATGTTCATTAATGTGAATTGTCCATTGTAACAAATGAAATAATATTTATGTGGTTGGCACACAATTGAGGTGTAGAATGGACTTGTTAATGGGGCACCCTTCACAGTTTTCAACAAAAAGTTGATTGTGCCAAACTCCATTCAACCGGACTGCATTGCCATTCAAACAATTTGGAACAATAAAAGGCTTTGTGACGCCAAAATTAAATGCGGAAGTTACAGCTCCATGCATTATGTATTGATTATTGCAGCATGCTTTATAACTCCATGTCCTTGACATCAATTCGGTCATTTGGGAACTTTATTCTGTGATTGGGGAGGCCTGCAAAAATGAGAAAATAGAGCCACACAGAGAAAAGAAAAAAAGAGATGATTATAGGGAGGCAAAAAATGTGCTGCTCAGCCAAAAACCACAGTCACAAACTACTGAGAAGACAGGCAGAACCGGAGTAGCCATGGAAGGCTGGCGAAGTTCAAAGTGAGGACGCTTTTGAGATCATTTAAACACAATGAATGCGTGGGTTCCCTCCGGTTCCCACTTCCAAAGACATGCACCTGGGGATAGGTTGATTGGCAACACTAAATTGGCCCTAGCGCGTGAATGAATGTGAATGTTGTCTGTCTATCTGTGTTGGCCCTGCGATGAGGTGGCGACTTGTCCAGGGTGTACGCCGCCTTCCGCCCGATTGTAGCTGAAATAGGCACCGGGGGCCCCCGCGACCCCAAAGGGAATAAGCGGCAGAAAATGGATGGAGGGGATGGATTTCCATAACACGGTTACCGGGTGGCGACAAACATCTCAAGCTCAAAAAATGCAAGTGGTGGTTTGTACGTGAAGTAAGGCCTTGATTTATTTCACAAAAAAACTGAAACGTGCGAGAAAAGGACACGCACTGTGACTGAATGTACAAGTCAGAAACATTAGAGGGCAGGGTGCCTTCAACTTCTATTGCAGTATCTATCTCGCCATTGTTTACAAGCTGGGAGTCACTTCCAAATATCACTAAACCACAACCACCACCACAATGGCCTCTTTCTCCTTACAGGATGCAGATTGGTCTGGTCATTCTTTGTCCTGCTGGGTGGAACTAAATGACGCCATCATATAATTTGCATACGCATGTCATTTTAATAGACACTGTGGGGTAGACAAAAAGTGAGCAAAAAACATGACCAGCAAAACAAGTTTAGAAATTAGGGCTGTCAAAGTTGCAATTAATCATAATTTAAAAAATATTGGTTATAAATGCAGATTAATCCAAATAATTTAAAATAGAAATCAGTAGTGTCATTTGAAAATGTCAATAAGCTTGTTTCTCTGGCCAGTGGTTCTCAAATGGGGGTAATTGAAGGTATTCCAAGGGGTACGTGAGATTTTTTTATAAATGTTCTAAAAATAGCAACAATTCAAAAATCCTTTATGAATATAATTATTGAATAATACTTCAACAACATATGAATGTAAGTTCATAAACTGTAAAAGGAATTAAACAATGCAATATTCAGTGTTGACAGCTAGATTTTTTTGTGGACATATTCCATAAATATTCATGTTAAAGATTTCTTTTTTTGTGAAGAAATGTTCAGAATTAAGTTCATGAATCCAGATGGATCTCTATTACAATCCCCAAAGAGGGCACTTGATGATTACTTCTATGTGTAGAAATCTTTATTTAGAATTGAATCCCTTGTTTATTTTTCAACATGTTTTTAGTTTTTTTTATATCTTTTTTCCTAAATGGTTCAAGAAAGACCACTACAAATGAGCAATATTTTGCACTGTTATACAATTTAATTAAACAGAAACTGATGACGTAGTGATGCATTTTACTTCTTTATCTCTTTTTTTCAATCAAAAAGGCTTTGCTCTGATTAGGGGGTACTTGAATTAAAAAAATGTTCACGGGGGTACATCACTGAAAAAAGGTTGAGAACCACTGCTTTAAGCATTTGGTTGAAGAAAGAGTAAATGCAGACAAAAGTGCACTCTGAGTTATAATTATGAACGTGTTTTAGTATCATCAATCAATGTTTATTCATCCATTCATTCATTTTCTACCGCTTGTCCCTTTTGGGGTCGCGGGGGGGCACTGGAGCCTATCTTAGCTGCATTCAGGCGGAAGGTGGTGTACACCCTGAGCAAGTCGCCACCTCATCGCAGATTTTCATTTATATAGCCCTAAATCACTTGTGATTTAGGGCTATGTACACTAATAAATGTTATTTATTAGTGTACTATAAATCATGTATCTGATGTACACTAATAAATGTTATTTATGTACACTTATTTATGTACATTAATAAATGTTATTTATGTACACTTATTTATGTACACTAATAAATGTTACTTATTAGTATAAAATAAATCATGAATCTGATGTACACTAATAAATGTTATTTATGTACACTTATTTATGTACATTAATAAATGTTATTTATTAGTGTACATCACCACCTTGTTAATGGCACTTTTGTACAAAATGTGCCCTTCATACTACACTGTTACTCAACATTTTAAACAGTCAATGATCTGCATTCAAGTTAGGGCTGGGCGATATATCGATATGAACGATATATCGCAGGTTTGTCTCTGTGCGATATAGAAAATGACTATATTGTAATATTCGATTACTATATGTTTTCACACAGTTGCTTTTAGCTGCGTGCATTACATTACTGGCGTTTCTCACTTCTTCTCGTCTCCTTCTCACAGAGACAGAAAACAAGCCCGCCTTGTTACATACGTCACATACTGTCGCGCGTCTAGCATCATATGCTCTCGCTGAGAGCTAACGTTAGCATGGCTAACATTAACTGAGGCAGGTCGAGTTGCTTTTAGCTGTGGGCATTACACAACAGGTGTTTCTCACTCCTCCTCGTCTCTCATTCTCACAGAGACGGAAAACAAGCCCGCCTTCTTACATACGTCACATACTCTAGCGTCAGAGCTCTCACCGATCAGAGAGGTAGCAGCATGGCTAACGTTAGCTGAGGCAGGTCGTGCAAGCGGAGCGGAGCGGAGCTTGTGACAATACAAGAGAGAGATGGTTCGAAACTGATCACAAATGGAGGAAGAACACAATAATTGCCCAAAATAAAGAGCAGGGGATCCCTCATCTGGCGGTGGTTTGGCTTAAAGTGGGAAGATATTCAGCAGACAACAGCAATATGCAAAGTATGCAGCAGAAGTGTTACTACAAAAAGGTAGCAACACTCTTAATTTGTTTTTTCATTTAAAAAGTCACCCGTGAGAGAATAAAGAGTATTTAATAAATACAGTTTTGGTCAATTGACTTAGTTGTGATTTCCCTCTCTGCATGAAAGTTTAAAAGTAGCATATATTAATGCAGTATGAAGAAGAATGTTTTAATGTAGACACTTAGAATCATCATACTGCTGTGATTAAATGCATCAAGTGTTCATTCAAGGCCAAGGCAAAATATTGTGATATATATCGTATATCGCAATACGGCTTAAAAATATCGCGATATTAATAAAAGCCAATATTGCCCAGCCCTACTTCAAGTAAAACATTTGAAAAATGTTTGTGTTTAACATTCTGAAGACAAACTTGCATTCAATTACGCAAGTTTGTCTTCAAATTATGCAGGCAAATAACTCAAATTATGCAGGCAAATAATTAGCTGTGATTGTGATTTATTAAAATTCAAAAGTGTCAATCTCATTCGAACCATATTTGTGGTGGCCCGCCACAAATAAAATTCTGAGTAGATGGACAATCCACCATTAAGCCATGACTACCGTATTTTTCGGACTATAAGTCGCAGTTTTTTTTCATAGTTTGGCCGGGGGTGTGACTTATACTCAGGAGCGACTTATGTGTGAAATTATTAACACATTACCCTAAAATATCAAATAATATTACTAGGCTCATTCACGTAAGAGACTAGACGGATAAGATTTCATCAGATTTAGCGATTAGGAGTGACAGATTGTTTGGTAAACGTATAGCATGTTCTATATGTTACAGTTATTTGAATGACTCTTACCATAATATGTTACGTTAACATGCCAGGCACCTTCTCAGTTGGTTATTTATGCGTCATATAACATTCTTTATTTATTTTAAATGGCTTTTGAAATGACTATTCTTGGTGTTGGGTTTAATCAAATACATTTACCCCAAAAATGCGACTTATACTCCAGTGCGACTTATATATGTTTTTTTCCTTCTTTATTATGCATTTTCGGCAGGTGCGACTTATACTCCGGAGCGACTTATACTTCGAAAATTGTGGTAATAGCCTTAGAACAAAAATATTTTGTAAACTGTAAATGTGGCACAGATATAGCGCTTCAACTAACCGTGTGAGTTGCCAATGCCCAGGTGCATCATGGCGGCCGGCAGGTTTCCGGTGCTGCTTCCCCCACTAATATTAGAGTATCCTCCATTGTCTTCAGGGTCCAGTGGAGTGGAGAGCGGGGAGGGAAAGTGCAGGTTGCTGAGATCGGGTAGAGAGCCTCCAGTGTTCAATGAGCCCTGGTAGTGGGGAAGACCAGAATTTTGCTCTGGAGAAGGGAAAACACTGGAAAAAATAAGAATCTGATTAGATATCTGTTAATAATGTCTATAATTAAACACAATGTTTACAGAAATGTACAATCATTGCTGTATTCCTCTTGGCTTTGCATTTTTAAAGGGAAGAGAGAGCTAATTTGAAAGTGAGTTATTATGTTTTGATGATTCAGATCACTTGGGGATCACCATAATGTAGAGGAGAAACATTTGCTCATAAAATTCCTGTTGCATCACATAATGTCTTATCTGTGAGAAGAAAGTGAACATAAAGCAGTTACCTGCCGAAATCCAAATAATGTAAGTGCTTAAATATGTATATATGGCTCCCAATAAAATGTGCAACATTTAATTAATTAATGGCTGCAAGGAACCTACTCTAGTCTGGGTAAAAGGTGGCTGGTCTTGAATCATTGTGTGCACATCAAAATCAAAGCACAATAGTAAATATGACTCTAAAATATTTTTATGAGTCATTGATATTATACTGTGGAAACAATTTGCTAAATTATCTTAGCAAACAATTACATTCTGTTCTGTGTACATTTCAACCAGCTGGACTACTTTTTGAAATATGGGTTGTCATTGGAATTTGGAATGAACTCAGCTGCTCCCAAGCACTTGGTCTTGTCTTTTGCAAACAATACCGAATAAGAATGTGAATCTCACACAACACCTCTCAGTTCGATTCCGATTTTTGGGGTGACGGTTGTTTCAGAATTCAAAAATCACAAAATATATTATTTGTGGCATAAACTATAATACAAACTTTTCAAAACAGGTTAAGAGACGTTCTTCTTAGTGCTGACATGATGTATAAGAGTGGCAAATGAGCACTGAGATGGCCTAAAAAATGTCTTTTATAAAATTGATTTTTTTAAATTCAGAATCGTAATAGATAAGGATCGCCATTTAGATATAAATACTTTTGTTTCCAACATCCATAATACCTAATACATTCTCGAGTTTCCAAACACAGCATACAAACAATATTCAAACTATCAAAAGACTAAAAACACACACGCAAACACCAGAGGTGGGCTTTGTGCTGTCCGAAACACTATCAGAAGCACTGACATACATTCACAATGACAAATTGTCGTATTTGCCCAAAGAAAGTGTGTTTATTTACAGCATCTGCGACAGTCATCATCTTTATTGCTTCTGGTACAATAAATCATAGTTGAGCTTCTACAATGTGTGTTTCCATGTCAATGCATTTATAATCAGGAGTGATCGCCTGATTAAATTTAAGATTCAGATAATGAGGGCATTTTCATTTTACCGTCTTCTGTTTTTTTGTGGCTCCCCATTAGTATTTACGGTAGCAAAGACTACTCTTCCTGGGGTCCAGCAGCAGAGTGTGTTGTATCAGAGCTAAACTGTTTGCCAAATAGTCTGTATCACTCTGGAAATGATGGATGGATTATGTTTATAAATAAAAGTATGTATGGAGCCAAAACAATGCCAGTAAGATTTGGCACGGAAAAAAAAAGACATTGTAGAAAAAGTTGTAATGGCACCAAAATGAGTTTTAGCTTCAAATAAATAAAACCATTAAAAAAAATACACTGCTTTTTTAACCTTGATATATTTTTCAATGCCAATATTAACATTTGTGTACCGTATTTTTCGGACTATAAATCACACTTTTTTTCATAGTTTGGCCGGGGGTGCGACATATACTCCAGAGTGACTTATGTGTCAAAACACATTACCGTAAAATATCAAATAATATTATTTATCTCATTAGCGGAAGAGACGAAGAAAATGTCAGCAATCGTCCCACACACGTCAGCAATTGTCTCACACAGACATCAGCCAATAAGAATTTGGCGGGGGAGGGTCATGGCAGAAGTGCATTGTGGGTCATGGAATGCTAACTACTATATGCTATATGCTACTGCCGTAGCTTTTAAAATGAATCATTTCATTGTTGGCGGTAACTTATAAAAACTGAGAAGGGCTGAACAAAAATGGCACCGAAAAGGAAATCATGTACTGCAGATAACACAATATCAAATAATATTATTTATCTAATTCGCGGAAGAGACGAAGACAATGTCAGCAACAGTCACACACACGTCAGCCAATAAAAATTTGGCGGGCGAAGTTCATGGCAGAAGTGCATTGTGGGTCATGGAATGCTAACTACTATATGCTACTGCTGTAGCTATTGAAATGGATCATTTCATCGTTGGCGGTAACTTATAAAAACTGCAAAGGGCTGAACAAAAATGGCACCGAAAAGGAAATCATGTACTGCAGATAACAAGCTGTACGTAGTGAAATATGCAGCAGAAAACGACAAGAGGAAGCGGCGCATACCTTTGGAGTTGGCAGAATTGTTTAGAAGCGACATCGAGGAAGAAGATTTCAAGGGATTTAGCGATTAGGAGTGATGGATTGTTTGGTAAACGTATAGCATGTTCTATATGTTATAGTTATTTGAATGACTCTTACCATAATATGTTACGTTAACATACCAGGCACCTTCTCAGTTGATTATTTATGCGTCATATAACGTACACTTATTCAGCCTGTTGTTCACTATTCTTTATTTATTTTAAATTGCCTTTCAAATGTCTATTCTTGGTGTTGGATTTAATCAAATAAATTTCCCCCAAAAATGCGACTTATACTCCAGTGCGACATATATATGTTTTTTTCCTTCTCTATTATGCATTTTCGGCCGGTGCGACGTATACTCCGGAGAGACTTATAATCCGAAAAATACGGTACACTTTAATAGTTTTTGTGTGTTTCAAATGTTTTTATGTTCAACTTTTTTTTTACATTATCTTATATTCTTTTACGGTTTTGTTTCTTTTATTTTTGGTTTCATTTCCTTTTTTACGGTTTTTAAATTAATGGCAGTGTTTTGGCTTGTGGGGCAGGTGTATGTGTGCGGTGCTTACAACAAGCTTACCCGGAAGCAGTTGAATTAGATTTGGGCTTGCAAGTAAAACACCGTAGAGGAAGACAGGAGCTCTAAATCAAGTTTAATGTGTATGCTATCTATGTGTCAACCTAGCCATACTTTCAAGATGTAGCATAAGCGGTACAGATATTGAAATAGGCATTTTTAAATTATGCATGGAACAATACAGTTATAGATTGTTACAGTTCTACGCAAAGAGAAAAGCGCAACTTTAACATGTAGGTAGAGCTGTATTTATTCATTCAAAACATCTAACACCGGACGTGTAAAGCTTGGTGTGAAATGAGTAACTTAAATGTGTGTTAAAATACACAACTTCCACTATCGTATTGTTGAGCAACTTCCGGCAGTTCTTCCTCTTTTTACCCGGGAGAGAGAGAGAAAGCTTAATATCCAGCCTGTGGAGACAAGTTCATGCGCAAGCTTTTTTTCAGCATGTGGAAATAAAGCCTTACATATTTTTTTTTCTATTTTTGGACCTAAGTAGGTTGACTCAAGTCTTATTGTATTGTATTATCAATTATTATTTTGACTTATATAAATTGATAAATAATGTGCTGAAACTATCACTGTAGTGATTAATTTCCTGCCTTAATTGCAAAATATTACAAAATAGGGGAATGCATTCAGCTATCTTAAATGACATTCTATTCCACGTAATATTTGAATGTGCATTTGAAAGTACAACCTATATTGCAAAGGTAAGAGACTTTTTTCAATGAATTAGAAAAAAAGGCTGGGCTTTTAGAAAATACATTTCTACTAACAATTACATTAAAACATCTTTAAAAATAATATCTGAGTAGTGACTTTTGATGTTGCTGTATTTATTTCAACAAAACATACCAAGAAGACTTCTGCCTTTCTGAAACATCTGGATTTTCTCCAGTGTGTTTTTGAGGGGACATTCTGTATGTCCAACTACAGTAAATAGTATATGTAAATCTACTTTATATATAAAACCCATTTTGAAAGTAACAAAGTTGACCAAAGGGGTTTATGAATTAGGTAAGAAGTCAAAACCTAATAAATGTTATATTAGGTCTAAAAATCCAAGCTTTATGTCCGAGCAGGACATACATTTACTAAAAGCAGCACACGAAAGCCTACTTAAGATAATTGTAAAAATAACTTTTACTTCATAATTTCATATTTTGAAGATTTTTTAAAAATTTGATTTAGAGCCCCTCGGTCCTCTTGTCTTCTTCTATGGTATTTCAAGTAAAACTTGTTCCGGGTAAATATGTTATAAGCTATGCCAAAACACTGCCATTACTTTGAAACCGTAAAAAAAAAAGAGGTGAAACCGAAAATAAAGAAACAAAACCGTAAAAAAAAAGTTGGACATAAAAACTTTTGAAACAAAAAAACAATAAAATTGTACACAACTATGAATATTGACATCAAAAGCATGTCATTATTAAAAAAATATCCAGCAAAAATATAATATTTTCAATGTATTTATTTGGCGTGGCACGGCGACTCTTGCAACTGCGCCAGCAACCTGAGGGTTACTTGTTCGATCCCCAGCTTCAACCAACCAAGTCACGTCCTTTGTGTCCTTGAGCAAGACACTTCAACCTTGTTCCTGACAGGTCGTGGTTAGTCTTCCATCAGTGTGTGAATGTGTGTATGAATGGGTAAATGTGGAAACAGTCTCAAAGAGCTTTGAGTACCTTAAAGGTATAAAAGCGCTATACAAGTATAACCCATGTACCATTTATCATTTGTTGCCAAAACTTGTTTCAGTGCCAATACAACTTTTTCTACAATGTCATTTTTTTTCTCGATACCAAATCTTGCTAGCAGTGTTTTGGCTCCATAAGTATGATGCATTTCATTGGCCGGTACATTATCGACAAGTTTTTAAAAAAATATATTGTTACATTAGGCCGAGCACCAAATTTTCAAGAACCTTTTATAGCTGACCTCTATGGTTAATTACACCATGCTCGAAGTTACTTGCAGAAATGTAACACGTGTATTGGCGATAAGGTATTTAAAAAAAACATGTTTATCCAAGTCATTTTCTTCATGATAATGATAGTCATTCCCAATACCTGAAATGCCTATCACTTTATGATGCCACAACTATTTATGATGTGTTCTTGTATATCATTTATGGTTTGTAGAATAGCGACGTGATAGTGGTGGTATTACAAGATGGGCTAGGTCAGGTAAGTCCCCACTAAAGGCCCAAGTACAAAATGCACTGCGTGTCACTGACAGAAATATCTTTCTGTTGAAGAATCAATGCATTTCATAGAAATCCTGCTTAGACTTCGGTACAAGTCTTTACTTCCAAGAATCTCTTCTTACTTTAGCTGACTACATGGATTGTGTTTTGTCAAAAGACAATTATTCGGACATATTACATAACACTTACTTGATACCAGGCACTTCACAGGATTTAGGCCTTGATGCAAGAGATTGGGCCTGAAAAAGAAACATTTTTGAGTTCAGTTGAGTTTGAGTTTATTTCGAACATGCATGGATACAACATGATCGGAATTTCCAGTTTCTCTTTTCAACATGTTCGAAAAGGAGTAGGAAGATGCAGGGCTTATTTAATCTTACCCCTTTTTCTTTACATAGCAGTTGCTAACACTTATGTTCACTTCCTGTTCTCAATTTATTCACAATATACTCCATAAGCAATAACATAAAAAAATAAACGAATAATAATTTGTGAAGTAAGGTTCTCAGCGAGTATTTTAGATTTGTTTATGAAACTCTCCAATTTTTTTCAATGTTTGTATTTAACCAACCAGCTGCCTGGCTCACACAACGACCATACGCACCATGAAGTGCATTATGTATTATCTGTGGTGAAAGTAACCAAAACAAATTGTATTTATTATGTAAATACTTGGGATTTTGCAATGATTTTAGAAAATTGTGGAAGTAAAAAAAACAGTTTATATTTGTGAATTGGTGTTTGTCTCCAGTCGTATAAATTGGTGCAACTTTCGCTATTTTCTTTTTGATTGGGAATTTTCCTGTTTAAAATTATAAGTTACTGATTTACATTAGTAGTTCTGAGATCTCTTCAATAAACTGTTTTATCGTTTCCATATAAATTCCATTACAGTCGATTGAAGTCTTGGATTTGCATTTTTTTCCACGATTTTAATTATTTCCTCCTGTGTCAATTTTGTGAGGAACATTAAAGTTGTGATTTCTATCTATAGTGTATAGAAGTCCTCAGTTGAAACTGGGTCTGGAATCCTTTCCTCCAATTTTGGTAAAATATTCACGAAGTCATTATTGAAACTTTCAACTACTTGTACTTACTTTGTATTAGAAGAATAACATCTTGAATTTCAGGTTTCTACCTCGGGTCAATGGTGGTGTAAATCACAGCTAATTTCTTAAAGTCAGCGTGGCCTCACGACAATTTGGGTACGGAGACCCTAGATCAAACCTGGGCAAATTAAGGCCCGGGGGCCACATGCAGCCCGTTAAGCTTTTCAATGTGGCCCGCCGGACATTCCCAAATCTTTTTATTTAGATGTTTAAGATGTAAAGTGTAGCTGTCATGATGTGCATTCAGGTATTCTAATGACCCTTTTTGATTGATTGATTGATACTTTTATTAGTAGATTGCACAGTACAGTACACATTCCGTACAATTGACCACTAAATGGTAACACCCGAATAAGTTTTTCAACTTGTTTAAGTTGAGGTCCACGTTAATCAATTAATGGTAATCCATACCCTAAGTCTTCAACTACACTAAGTCTTTACATGCTTGGAATCTGCATGAATTACTAGTTACTATGGTCAGATAATTAGTTACTATGGTCATTTAATTAATTAGTGTAGTCATCTAGTTAGTTACTATGGTAATCCACGTCATAGCAGCTCAGACGAGGCACCAAGCAGTGTGTGCGGGAAGCGTTCCCACAGACGCACAACAAAGTTCTAAAGTTTAGTGATGTATCAGATATATCAGATTTTAGGTGTGTTTATTTTGTACCTTTCCAGTTCATATTTCCCTGTTTGTTACATTTTTGTTGTGTTTCACTTGATTGTAAAATATGTCGATCGAAAGGGTGTGTGATTATTTTGTCAATTTTCAGTGTTTTATCCTTCATAGAAAAATGTAAATTTCCATTACGTTTTTTAAAGCGGTCTGTCATAACGTTTTAGCATTCAATCTGACATTATTGTGAGGTTTTGTATTAGTGTTCATAAAAATAGATATACCGGCCTCCAGACACATTTTTTCCTCTAAATGAGCCCTCCGAGTCAAAATAATTGCCCAGGCCTGCCCTAGAGTGGGGGTTTGAGGGTGATTGGTTGTCTGTGTATCTGTATTGGCCCTGCGATGAGGTGGCGACTTACCCTGCCCTCTGTTCAAGTGCAGCTGTGTTAGGCTCGAGTCCCCTGCGACTCATAAAGGGATGAACAGGAAAAAATGGATGGATGGATGGACTGTGAGTGTGAATAATTATGTGCAGTCTTTGATTGGCTGGTGACCAGTGCCGGGTGTAGACTGCCTTTTACCCTAAATCGCCTAGGATAGGCTACAGCTTTTTCATGACTCTGCTAAGCAATAGACAATTGATGGATTTCTAAGTTACTATGACTTGGTGCATTTTTTTAGCCAGCGGAATATTGAAAGGGCAGCACATTTATTGTGTGCTCTTGTTTTTACAATTGCTCATTTACTATCTCCTCTGAGTTGATTGCTTCAAGCCTAACCAAGTGTTGAAAATTTAGTCAAGCGAGTGTTAAAAAAACAACAAAAAAGTTCAACAATAGTGGGAGGACAATGTCATTACAATACTGCTGATGATACAACAGTGGTGCATCAAAATTACATAACAAAACATTTATTATGCAGAAACAGCGATTGTATAAAGTATATATGGTGGCCCGGTGACGTGCGATCAGGTGAGGCAAGTGATGTAAAGGTTGCATCAGTCATTTTAGATGACAACAATCAATTTATTTGATTGTGCTTGGTTTCTCAAAGCCACTTGCATTCATACAGAGGTCAGCGAGCACAAACTTAGCAAGAGCAGACATCGATCTCACCTTTTTGGCTTCCCACAGTTGCTTGGGGAGGGGCCTACTGACACCGGGGAGACTCTCGTCGTTTGGTAGCGTTGGAAAGGAAAACACTGTAGAGATGGTTTCATGCTTTATTTTACACCTTGTGGTGACACACTAACACAATATTCTCAGGAAACATGACTCACCATCTCCAGACCCATCCACCTGTGTCTCATTTATACAAGCTCCATGCCAGCCTGCACAAGAGAAAAACATATATAAAAATAAACAAAAATAGTTACTAATCATTTTACTTTTCATAGAAATTGTGTACTGTATGCGTTTGTTCACTTCCTGTGCTCGATTTGCAACATAAGTTAAACAAATAAATACACAATTATTATGAATAAATACTAAGTTATCATGAATAAATAGTTAAGTTGTGCTTCACATAATGAGATGTTTCAATATAGTTCAAAATGTAAATCAAGATTTTTTCTTTATACTTCGTAAATACTTTGAGTGTAAACAGTTTCTTAATCTGACTCATAAACAACATAAGCAATCAACTTAAAAAAAGCAGCAACAACAAAGCATAGGAGTGTTAACAAGTACAAACCCTGTTTCCATATGAGTTGGGAAATTGTGTTGGATGTAAATATAAACGGAATACAATGATTTGGAAATCCGTTTCAACCCATATTCAATTGAATGCACTACAAAGACAAGATATTTGATGTTCAAACTCATAAACTTTATTTTTTTTGCAAATAACAATGAACTTAAAATTTCATGGCTGCAACACGTGCCAAAGTAGTTGGGAAAGGGCATGTTCACCACTGTGTTACATCAGCTTTTCTTTTAACAACACTCAATAAATGTTTGGGAACTGAGGATACTAATTGTTGAAGCTTTGAAAATGGAATTCTTTTCCATTCTTGTTTTATAATAGGGTTGTCCCGATCCGATATTTGGATCGGATCAGCCGCCGATATTTGCCAAAAAATGCGTATTGTCAAGGCATGGGAAAATGCCGATCCAGATCCAATTTAAAAAAAACCTCCGGTCCGTTTTTTCCAACGCACCGATTTAAATAATACATTCCACTATTCTGCTGCTCCCTAAACTCTGTTACGCATTTTCCAGCACACCTTCAAAACATCCAAAGGTCTGTGTTCTAACCGTTCAGACGGCCGTGTGAATTAAAAGTTACGGTAAAAATGTCAGCTGTGTGGGATTATTTTACCCTACAAAACGAAAAACATGAAGAGGTGGAGTGCAAAACATGCCACAATAAAGTCAAGCGTGGTGGTAAAGTTGTAAGACATTTTAATGACTCTTGCGAGTAAGAGGCTTTTTAGCACTCATCATAGATGAAGACAGGAGCAGGCTGACACCTGAGCATCTTGAAGTGCTCGTCTTTGTTAGAAAGAATCTCCCCATTCTGCTTGGACTTCAATTGTTTGCCCCCCCCCTGACTGGGGCAAACAATTGAAGGGAGAGTGTAGATATATATACACATTTTTATTTTTTTAAGTTTACACTTGTTCAAGAGCAAGTATTGATGCTGAGTTATATACATTTTATCCCACTCAGGTTGTTTGTGTGTTTTGCTTTTTTTAATAATGTTTACAGCATTATTTGCACTTTATACTGTTCACTTTTTTACTGTTTAATGATGCCATTTCTGTTTGTCTTGTATAATTTTGGATATTTTGTGTTCATCCTTGAATACCAACTATTGTGTATTATTCAAACTCACCTAATTCAGCTGGCTAGTTGTTATCAAGAGTACTAAAATCCTTTTCAGCATGAATCTGACAACCAAGTAGGCTAAATAACTTTAAACTTTAATATATGCTCGGATAGGCCAGTATCGGATCGGAAGTGCAAAAAACAATATCGGTATCGGATCGGAAGTGCAAAAACCTGGATCGGGACATCCCTATTTTATGTAGAGTTTCAGTCTCCGCTGTCGTATTTTACGCTTCATAATGTGCCACACATTTTTTGATGGGAGACAGGTCTGGAATGCAGGCGGGCCAGGAAAGTACCCGCACTCTTTTTTTTACAAAGCCACACTGAATGTGGCTTGGCATTGTCTTGCTGAAATAAGCAGGGGCGTCCATGAAAAAGACGGCGCTTAGATGGCAGCATATGTTGTTCCAAAACCTGTATTTACCTTTCAGAATTAAAGGTACCTTCACAGATGTGTAAGTTACCCATGCCTTGGGCACTAATGCACTCCCATACCATCACAGATGCTGGCTTTTGAACTTTGCCTCGTTAACAGTCTGGATGGTTCGCTTTCACTTTGGTCCGGATGACACAATGTCAAATATTTCCAAAAACAATTTGAAATGTGGACTCGTCAGACCACAGAACACTTTTCTACTTTGCATCAGTCCATCTTAGATGATCCCGGGCCCAGAGAAGCCGGCAGCATTTCTAGATGTTGTTGATAAATGGATTTTTCTTTGCATAGTAGAGCTTTAACTTGCACTTACAGATGTAGCAACAAACTCTTTTTAGTGAAAGTGGTTTTCTGAAGTGTTCCTGAGCCCATGTGGTGATATCCTTTAGAGATTGATGTCGGTTTTTGATACAGTGCCGTCTGAGGGATCGAAGGTCACGGTCATCCAACGTTGGTTAGAGGCCATGCCGCTTACGTGGAGTGATTTCTCCAGATTCTCTGAACCTTTTGATGATATTATGGACCGTAGCTGTTGAAATCCCAAAATTTCTTGCAATTGCACTTTGAGAAACGTTGTTTTTAAACTGTTTGACTATTTGCTCACGCAGTTGTGGGCAAAGGAGTGTACCTCGCCCCATCCTTTCTTGTGAAAGACTGAGCATTTTTTGGGAAGCTGTTTTTATACCCAATCATGGCACCCACCTGTTCCCAATTACCCTGCACACCTGTGGGATGTTCCAAATAAGTGTTTGATGAGCATTCCTCAACTTTATCAGTATTTATTGCCACCTTTCCTAACTTTTTTGTTACATGTTGCTGGAATCAAATTCTAAAGTTAATGAATATTTGCAAAAAAATAAATGTTTATCAGTTTGAACATCAAATATGTTGTCTTTGTAGCATATTCAACAGAATATGGTTTGAAAACTATTTGCAAATCATTGTATTCAGTTTATTATTACATCTAACACAATTTCCCAACTCATTTAGAAAAAGGGTTTGTAATAAGTACGGCCAGCTGTTTGTATTACTGTACCCATACATGAAAGCATGGGAGACAGGTCTGTTTTACAATCTACAGCAGTCACAATATGTACTATAAAGTAGGATCAACTGAATTGAGATAAGCATAGTATGGATGGCATCAACAATGTCCCATGCAGTAGCTGTTACAATATCCAGAGTAAGGATTTACAGATAAAAATGCATTTACATTAAAACACAACAGAAAAGGACATGAAGAAAGCATTTACTGTAGTGCTCCAAGTGTGTGTCTGTGTAAAACTAAACTGCACTGCTGCACTCACCATTGCGCTGAGGGGGACCTCGGCCCATCTGCCTGTTCACGCTGAAGGGGTCCTGTGGGTTCATAGCACTTGTATGAAGAGCAGAGTCTGAGTTGGTTCTGTGTAGGAGGAAGAGGACAAATGTTTAATATGTTGTAGCACCTTGGACAGAGGCAGATGTCATCCCAGGGCCATAAATTCACTGAGTCATTATGCTTTCGCCGCATTATTCTACATTGTCATGCAACATTAACTGAATCCTAGGAGATCCAATTAGAAAAATATGGACAAAACAACAGGGCTCTGCAGCACCTTTTCATAATCTAGCTAGTACAAAAATAGTGCAACACAAGAAACAATTCTGTGAAAAATCCAACTATAAAAAACACGGTCTTTCCACCGTAATCCTGAAAATTGTTCCAAAAAGATAAGATCTTCAGGTAAAAACTGAAATACACATAACTTAATTGAGTTTTCACAATAATTTACTAATAATTATTTTGTAATGTCAATTGCGAAAACAATATTTCACAAAGGTGAGTATAGTGGCAATGTTTTTTGTTGAAAATGTCTCTCCCTTCCCCTCCTCTCTGTCATCACAAATTAGAGTCATCAACTAAAGGTAAAAGTGATGTTAATTATTATTTTATCCATTTAATTCATTATTTGTTTGTATTTCACATGGTTTTCTTCATGTAAACTAAATTATTTTCAATAAAATGTGGTTTATATTATTATATTTTGGCTCTCTGGAACAGATTTACAATATTTCTTATGCGAAATAAAGATGACCTTTTGGAATGGATTTCAAACAAAAAAACAATGTACTGCTGTACAACTTTCACAAATCACCCAGGGTAATAATTGTATGGACAACAAACAGCACATAAAAGGATGTGAACAGAATGAGAGTAGCGAAATGTGAATCATCAGTCTGGTTGCTTGGTAGTGGAGGAGCTCAACTCCTGAAGCTGGGTTAGTCAGAAAGAAACGATTGATTAATGTCTCAGATACCAACCTGCATGGATGAGCGGGGAAACATTTGGGAATAAAAATATTGAATAAATCACCAGAATAAATATTAGTTGAAACTTGGCTACCTTTCAGTGCTAAAGAGGAAAAATAATTATTGTGATGTTACAAATAAGAAATCATAATAGAGCAAATAGAAAGTTGGATATGTGACGTAAACTACATGAGCAAGGGATAAAGAAGTTAACAGACGAGGGTAAAGAGAGGAGAGGGGTCAAGGGTCACCTGTTGAGTTGTGATATCAATCTAAACCCTGGTCGTTTTTCCTCACTCCATGGAGGCTGATCCCTTCAAAAGAAAAAAATGTAATAAGGAGTTAAAAAATAAGTTTTTAAATTATATTGTGTATGCTCTCTGAGGCAAAAAGGCCTTAAACAATGTTGGAAGTCTTTAAAAACAGTAGATAACTAAACAGTGACAAAACAGGGATTTTTTTTTGATCCCCTATTGATTTTGTGTGTTTACCCACTTACAATGACTATAAGTCCAAACCTTTTATGGTAGGTTTCTTTTACCACATAGTGACAGAATATCAACAGTGAAGTGAGGGGATTTGTATTCATACAGCACTTGTTCTTTAGAGACTCAAAGCACTTTACATAGTGCTGGTGTCCGCAACCTAAAATGTTGACAGAGCAATATTTGACCAAAAATACAAAAACAAACATGTCTGGAGCAGCAAAAAAATAAAAGCCATATATTACATACAGATAGTGTGTCATGAGATATAAATTGAATTAATAGGACTTAAAGGAAACGAAATGAGCTCAAAAAGAGCTACATATGAGGCATAATGATACAATATGTACATATAGCTACACTAAATAGCATGTTAGCATCGATTAGCTTGCAGTCATGCAGTGACCAAATATGTCTGATTAGCACTCCACACAAGTCAATAACGTCAACAAAACTCACCGTTGTGCAGGAATGCACTACGTTAAAAGTTAGATGGACAAAATGAGACAGAAAAAGAAATGGCATAAAACACGTCTTAGAAAGTCGGAGAAAGTTGTACATGTAAACAAACTGGGGTGAGTTCAAGGACCGCCAAAATTAGTAGGACAAAAGGGCTCCCGCCAAATACTCAAATCAGTGAAGCATATTTAATAAAAACAGAGTGCTTTATAACATTTAGGGAGGTTTGTGTCATGTTTGTCCTCCTACAGAAACTATATTAAAACAAAAAATATTTGTATTTTTATTTTTTTCCCCACATCTTTTTACATTTTTCATACATTTTTGAAAAAGCTCCACTAGGGCGGCGCTAAAGAGCCGCGTGTTGCCAACCCCCGACATAGTGTAACCCATTATCTATACATCTTTTAAGCTATATTTATACCAGTGTGGGTGGCACTGGGAGCAAGTGTCTTGCCCAAAGACACGGTGACAGATGGTGGAAGCTGGAAGTGAACCTGGTACCCTAAAGTTGCTGGCATTACTGCTCTATCAAATGAGCCACACTGCCCCCTAAAATATATGTTGAATATCAACATCAATATCCCAGAAAATAAAATAGTTATAAATTATATTGTATTTACAATTGAGTATTGAAATTGGGTGAAGTTGATTTCAGACCAACCAGCAATAATTCTGGCCTCCATAGACCATGAATAACACAAATTAGTCGTACTAAAATTTATGTTGAATATCAACATCAAAATCGCAGAAAATAAAATAGTTATAAATGATATTGTATTTGATTTTGAGTATTGAAATTGGGTGAAGTTGATTTCAGACCAACCAGCAATAATTCTGACCTCCATAGACCACGAATAACACTAATTAGTCAGACACTTATATGAAATATTCCTAACTTCAAAAACAGTCTCCAGTGTTTCTTTCCATCCATCCATCCCATCCATTTCCTACCGCTTATTCCCTTTGGGGTTGCGGGGGGCGCTGGTGCCTATCTCAGCTACAATCGGGCGGAAGGCGGAGTACACCCTGGACAAGTCGCCACCTAATCGCAGGGCCAACACAGATAGACAGACAACATTCACACTCACATTCATACACTAGGGCCAATTTAGTGTTGCCAATCTTTGGAAGTGGGAGGAAGCCGGTGTACCCGGAGGGTAGGACATGCAAACTCCATACAGAAAGATCGCGAGCCCGGGATTGAACCCTGACTAACGCAGGACCTTCGTATTGTGAGGCAGACGCACTAACTCTACTGCCACCGTAAAGCCGTTTCCATACATAAATTAAAAAAATAATATAATAACTATTTACACAGTGGCCGTAATTGTCGAATGCATTCACATCGGTATCATACTTTATTAGAGGACAGCATTTCCACTGCCTACCTACAAAACTCACTGTCGAAATACAAATAACTCAACGTTACCACCTTATGACAACACTCATACTACATGTCATTTGTTGAAAACAAATTGGATATCTATGCAATGTCCTAGTCTGCGCTTAAACCTTTTAAAAAGTTTTCAGATTAAACCTAGCATGTATTTCAACCAGAAATGGGACATTGCAGGGCATCAGGCTGGAAAAGCTTCTCGCAGTCGAGCACATGGTAGTTGGGCCAAGCCTCAACAAGTCACACAGGACCATCACTGGAGATTGCTCTAAGACTGCAAGGGAAGCTCAGCTTCCCCTAAAATGTAAAACAATACTTAAGTAGTCAAATATTTACTTGTGTGTTTACATTTTAATGAATAAGTATACGTTCAACTTTTGTTGAGACTTTGTTCTCATTAATTCTCGTAGCCTCACAGTGCATGAAACAGTGTTGAAGCAGAGCGTCGATTAACTTCAATGGGGGGGCATAAAGTGGGCTGTTCCACTACAGCCAAACTAGACAGTAATTACAGTAGATAAATACTTTGTCCCACCCATCGGACATTCAGTGTCTCTGGTAGCTTATGGAAAAATGGCTTGGCCTTGGCTGGGCTGGACACTGAGGTTCCGCATGATAAGCCTCCGCATGATGATTGGGTGATCTATGTGAGGCTAAGTCTCTTTCTTATTGAAAGCAAAATGAGCAAATCAGGGATCTTTAATAGCATTTTTCAAGCTTTATTCAGTTGTTTTCAGTTGATATGGAGTATTTCACAATCTTTTAAGTCAATGGTTCTCAAATGGGGGTACGTGTACCCCTGGGTTACTTGAAGGTATGCCAAGGGGTACGTGCGATTTTTAAAAAATATTATAAAAATAGCAACAATTCAAAAATCCTTTATGAATATATTTATTGAATAATACTTCAACAAAATATGAATGTAAGTTCATAAACTGTGAAAAGAAATGCAACAATGCAATATTCAGTGTTGACAGCTAGATTTTTTGTGGACATGTTCCATAAATATTGATGTTAAAGATTTCTTTTTTTTGTGAAGAAATGTTTAGAATAAAGTTCACGAATCCAGATTGATCTCTATTAATATCCTCAAAGAGGGCACTTTAAGTTGATGATTACTTCTATGTGTAGAAGTCATTTATAATTGAATCACTTGTTTATTTTTCAACGAGTTTTTAGTTATTTTTATATCTTTTTTTTTCAAATAGTTTAAGAAATACCACTACAAATGAGCAATACAATTTAATACATCAGAAACTGATGACAGTGCTGTGTTTTACAAACCCTGTTTCCATATGAGTTGGGATATTGTGTTAGATGAAAATATAAACGAATACAATGATTTGAAAATTCTTTTCAACACATATTCAATTGAATGCACTACAAAAACAAGATATTTGATATTCAAACTCATAAACTTTATTTTTTTTTGCAAATATTAATTAACTTCGAATTTCATGGCTGCAACACATGCCAAAGTAGATTGGAAAGGACATGTTCACCACTGTGTTACATCACCTTTTCTCTTAACAACACTCAATAAACGTTTGGGAATAAGGAAAGTAATTGTTGAAGCTTTGAAAGTGGAATTCTTTCCCATTCTTGTTTTATGTAGAGCTTCAGTCGTTCAACAGTCCGGGGTCTCCGCTGTCGTATTTTACGCTTCATAATGCGCCACACATTTTCGATGTGAGACAGGTCTGGACTGCAAGCGGGCCAGGAAAGTACCCGCACTCTTTTACGACGAAGCCACGCTGTTGTAACACGTGGCTTGGCATTGTCTTGCTGAAATAAGCAGGGGTGTCCATGATAACGTTGCTTGGATGGCAGCATATGTTGCTTCAAAACCTGTATGGACTTTTCAGCAATAATGGTGCCTTCACAGATGTGTAAGTTACCCTAGGCACTGATACACCCCCACACCATGACAGATGCTGGCTTCTGAACTTTGTGCCTATAACAATCCGAATGGTTATTTTCGTCTTTGTTCTGGAGGACACCACGTCCTCTGTTTCCAAATATAATTTGACATGTGGACTCGTCAGACCACAGGACACTTTTCCACTTTGCATCAGTCCATCTTAGATGAGCTCGGGCCCAGGGTTTCAGGGTATTGTTGATAAATGAGTTTGGCTTTGCATAGTAGATTTTTAACTTGCACTTACAGATGTAGCAACCAATTTTAGTTACTGACAGTGGTTTTATGAAGTGTTCCTGAGCCCATGTGGTGATATCCTTTACACACAGATGTCGGGTTTTTGATGCAGTACCGCCTGAGGGTTCAAAAGTCTGTAATATCATTGCTTATGTGCAGCAATTTCTCCAGATTCTCTAGACTTTTTGATGGATTTACGGACCGTAGATGGCAAAATCCCTAAATTCCTTGCAATAACTCGTTGAGAAATGTTGTTCTAAAACTGTTCGACAATTTGCTTACAAAGTGGTGACCCTTACCCCATCCTTGTTTGTGAATTACTTAGCATTTCATGGAAGCTGCTTTTATACCCAATCATGGCACCCACCTGTTCCCAATTAGCCTGCACACCTGTGGGATGTACCATATAAGTGTTTGATGAGCATTCCTCAACTTTATTAGTATTTATTGCCACCTTTCCCAACTTCTTTGTCACGTATTGCTGGCATCAAATTCTAAAGTTTTAACATCAAATATTTTGTCTTTGTAGCATATTCAACTGAATATGGGTTGAAAATGATTTGCAAATCATTGTATTCCGTTTATATTTACATCTAACACAATTTCCCAACTCATATGGAAACGGGGTTTGAACTTCTTTATCTCTTTTTTTCAACCAAAAATGCTTTGCTCGGATTAGGGGGTATTTGAATTAAAAAAATGTTCACGGGGTATATCACTGAAAAAAGGTTGAGAACCACTGCTCTAAGTGACATTTTCTTTGTAAGATCTAGCAAGTTCATATCTTTAATTTGGTATTGGAGAATATACTCATGTTTAGAGAGTAGCTAAATATGAACTACTTTAAAGACCAGTAGCCACCACTTCCACACATGGATCCCACCACCCAGAAGGGCTAACAAGAAACATGCTTTATAAAGTCTGGGTTGCTAAATAGTTTAAAATATGTCAGTCAATGGCCCATAGTGAAAAACCAGTGGTACCTCGGGAGACAAGTTAAATTGTTCCAGCGACACAACTTATACTGCTAAAATCATCCAACCATCCATTTCTACCGCTTTTAAAATATGTCTTACAAAATAGCATTAACCATTGAAATCAATTGAAATTGGTTTAATCTTTGCTTGGTCCAAAAAAAACATCACTATTCTAACATGTAAATAGCCTTTTAAAAAAGCCATTAGGATAAGAAATACTGAATTTCCTTGAATTGCCGCCGGGGCGCTAATTAATTTAAAGGGGAACATTATCACAATTTCAAAAGGGTTAAAAAAAATAAAAATCAGTTCCCAGTGGCTTGTTTTATTTTTCGAAGTTTTTTTCAAAATTTTACACCTCCCGAAATATCCCTAAAAAAGCTTTAAAGTTCTTGATTTTCGCTATTTGCGATTTGACTGTCCATTTCCCTGTAACGTCATACAGTGCTGCCAATACAAACAACATGGCGGTTACCACAGCAAGATATAGCGACATTAGCTCGGATTCAGACTCGGATTTCAGCGGCTTAAGCGATTCAACAGATTACGCATGTATTGAAACAGATGGTCGGAGTATGGAGGCAGATAGCGAAAACGAAATTGAAGGAGAAATTGAAGCTATTGAGCGAATAGCTATTGATGCTATTCGGCCATAGCGTGGGTGTACCTAATGAAGTGGCCCATAGCATGGCTGCCTTATTAGCATCGCCGGTAAAATGTGCAGACCAAACGATCAGGACTTTCGTATCTTGTGACACTGGAGCAACTTAAATCCGTCGATTGGTAAGTGTTTGTTTCGCATTAAATGTGGGTATCCAGTTTCAAATGTACATACAGCTAGCGTAAATAGCATGTTAGCATCGATTAGCATAGCATGTTAGCATCGATTAGCTGGCAGTCATGCCGTGACCAAATATGTCTGATTAGCACATAAGTCAACAACATCAACAAAAGTCACCTTTGTGATTTCGTTGACTTAATCGTTGCAAATGCATCTGCAGGTCATCCATACATCTCTGTGCCATGTCTGTCTTAGCATCGCCGGTCAAATGTGAAGACAGCCTGGTAAAATCAATGGGGGTCTGGCGGCAGATTTTTTGCCAGTGGTGCAACTTGAATCCCTCCCTGTTAGTGTTGTTACACCCTCTGACAACACACCGACGAGGCATGATGTCTCCAAGGTTCCAAAAAATAGTCGAAAAAACAGAAAATAACAGAGCTGAGACCCGGTGTTTGTAATGTGAAAATGATTATGGCGGGTGTGTAACCTCGGTGACGTCACGTTCTGACGTCATCGCTAAAAGACCGATAAACAGAAAGGCGTTTAATTTGCCAAAATTCACCCATTTAGAGTTCGGAAATCGGTTAAAAAAAATACATGGTCTTTTTTCTGCAACATCAAGGTATATATTGACGCTTGCATAGGTTTGGTGATAATGTTCCCCTTTAAAACCTCTTCTCACTCCTGTGCTTACCAAAGGCATGCGGTAAAAGTAAGCATGCGCTAATTATTTTTAAACCTCTTCTCACTCTGACACTTACCAAAGGTATGCAGTAAAAATTTGAGCGTGATGTAAGCTTGGACCTTAAATCCTACTGAATAGCTCTTAATGTTCTTCCCTTAATGCGATTTCAAATTACCGGTATTGAAATCAGCCTCCTCCATTTTGAAAATGATGACAGGGAAGTGTCACTCGTGACGTCACGAATTTGACCAGGCGGTAATAATAAGCATGCGCTAATTATTTTGGGAAGCGAGTTTGACTCGGCAGTATGTCAAAACAGGCGCATACTACATGCCCTGCGGAAATTCAAGGAAATACGGTATGAACAATATAATAGAATGAACCACAAACTACAGTAGATTTCTGAAGTAATATAATAATCTCAGGCCTCCATCAGTCGTAACGACTATGGATACTGCGCCAGTCCAAAGGTCAAGTTTAAACTCAGCGACAACGCCTGCTGTGGCTGATGAGTCCGATGTGGGAGAGGCAAACACGGCCGGATTTACTGCAGATGTAGCTGGAAGGCGCAACTGCAAGAGTGCTTGTCTTCCGCTTGGTTCTTATTTCATAAGCTGTGACATGGATCTTTTCTTCACCAGTCTTCAGCTGTTTGTAAAGGACACTACGCCATTTGCTGCGGTCAGCCGCTACATCTTCCCAATGTTCAGTGTTTATGTCCAGGGTTTTCATGTCCCGTTTGCAGACATCTTTGAAGCACAGTGTCGGCCGGCCAACAGATCTCTTGCCAGAGGCAAGTTCACCATACAGGATGTCCTTTGGGATACATCCATCCTCCATACGGCACACGTGGCTGAGCCAACGCAGCCTGCGTTGTCTGAGCAGCGTGAACATGGTAGGAAGACCAGCGCGTTGGAGGACCTGGGCATTCGTCACCTTGTCACTCCAATGGATGCCGAGGATGCGGTGAAGGCAGCGCATGTGGAAGGTGTTTAATATACGCTCCTGTTTGGAGTATGTTGTCCATGTTTCGCTGCCGTAGAGAAGAGTGCTGACAATGCAGGCATTGTACACTGCCATCTTGGTAGGAGTTGTCAACTTCCGGTTCTCCCAGACACGGGTTGCGAGGCGCCCTAGGGTTGTGGCAGCTTTGCACATACGTTTGTTGATCTCACCATCAAGGGACAGATTTTCACTGATGGTAGATCCCAGGTAAGTGAATTGGTGTAGGATTTCAAGTTAGTACTTCCATTTGCCATGGAAGTATTTTATTACAAAAGGTGCAATGTGCTTGTGATGGCTGGTGGAGTTTCCACTTCCAGAGTCAGCACATTGGTCTTGTTTAGGCTGATGGTAAGTCCAAAGTCTTTGCAGACCTGGGAGAATCTGTCCATAAGGCACTGGAGTTCTTTTTCAGTGTGCGAAATGACGGCAATATCATCAGCAAAGAGTATGTCCTGGATGATTGCCTCACGGACTTTGGTTCTTGCTTTAAGACGGGCTAGGTTAAAAAGTCGGCCGTCAGATCTTGTACGTAGACATACCCCTTCTGTTGCAGTCCCAAAAGCATGTTTGATGAGCAGGGCAAAGAAGATGCCGAAAAGGGTAGGAGCAAGGACGCAACCTAAATATGCACTACTTGAAAGACCAGTAGCCACCACTTCCACACATGGATCCCACCACCCGCAAGGGTAACAAGAGACATGCTTTGTAAAGTCTGGGTTGCTGAATAGATTGATATCTGTCAGTCAATGGCCCATAGTGAAATAACAATGGTACCTCGGGAGACAACTTAAATTGGTCCAGCGACACAACTTATAATGCTAAAAGCATCCATCCATCCATTTCCTACCGCTCGTGAAATATGTCTTTCAAAATAACATTATCCATTGAAATCAGTTTAATTTTTGCTTGGTCCACCAAAACATCACTATTCTAACATAAAAATTGCCTTTTAAAAATAAACCATTAAGATAAGAAAATATAAACAATATAACACAAACCCAGTTTCCATATAGGTTGGGAAATTGTGTTAGATGTAAATATAAACGGATTACAATGATTGGCAAATTATTTTCAATCCATATTCAGTTAAATATGCTACAAAGACAAGATATTTGATGTTCAAACTGATAAACATTTTTTTTTTTGCAAATAATCATTAACTTTAGAATTTGATGCCAGCAACACGTGACAAAGAAGTTGAGAAAGGTGGCAATCAATGCTGATAAAGTTGAGGAATGCTCATCAAACACTTATTTGGAACATCCCACAGGTGTGCAGGCTAATTGGGAAGAGGTGGGTGCCATGATTGGGTACAAAAAGCAGCTTCCATGAAATGCTAAGTAATTCACAAACAAGGATGGGGCGAGGGTCACCAAAATGTAAGCAAATTGTCAAACAGTTTTAGAACAACATTTCTCAACGAGCTATTGCAAGGAATTTAGGGCTTTTACCATCCACGGTCCGTAAAATCATCAAAAGGTTCAGAGAATCTGAAGAAATCACTGTATGTCCATCCATCCATCCATTTTCTACCGCTTATTCCCTTTCGGGGTCGCGGGGGGCGCTGGCGCCTATCTCAGCTACAATCGGGCGGAAGGCGGGGTACACCCTGGACAAGTCGCCACCTCATCGCAGGGCCAACACAGATAGACAGACAACACTCACACACTAGGGCCAATTTAGTGTTGCCAATCAACCTATCCCCAGGTGCATGTCTTTGGAAGTGGGAGGAAGCCGGAGTACCCGGAGGGAACCCACGCATTCACGGGGAGAACATGCAAACTCCACACTATGTAAGCGATGATATTACGGACCTTTGATCCCTCAGGTGGTACTGCATCAAACACTGACATCAGTGTGTAAAGGATATCACCACATGGGCTCAGGAACACTTCATAAAACCACTGTCAGTAACTACAGTTGGTCGCTACATCTATAAGTGCAAGTTAAAACACTACTATGCAAAAGCGAAAGCCATTTATCAACAACACAGAGGAATGCCGCTACTTCGCTGGGCCCAAGATCATCTAAGATGGACTGATGCAAAGTGGAAAGGTGTTCTGTGGTCTGATGAGTCCACATTTCAAATCATATTTGGAAACTGTGGACGTGGTGTCCTCTGGAACAAAGAGAAAAATAACCATCCGGATTGCTACAGGGGCAAAGTTCAAAAGCCAGCATCTGTGATGGTATGGGGATGTATTACTGCCCAAGGCATGGGTAACTTACACATCTGTGACGGCACCATTAATGCTGAATGGTCCATACAGGTTTTGGAGCAACATATGTTGTCATCCAAGCAACGTTATCATGGACGCCCCTGTTTATTTCAGCAAGACAATGCCAAGCCATGTGTTACAACAGCGTGGCTTCATAGTAAAAGAGTGCGGGTACTTTCCTGGCCCGCCTGCAGTCCAGACATGTCTCCCATCGAAAATGTGTGGCGCATTATGAAGCGTAAAATACGACTTAAGCTCTACATTAAACAAGAACGGGAAAGAATTCCACTTTCAAAGCTTCAACAATTAGTTTCCTCAGTTTCCAAACGTTTATTGAGTGTTGTTAAAAGAAAATATGATGTAACACAGTGGTGAACATGCCCTTTCCCAACTACTTTGGCACGTGTTGCAGCCATGAAATTCTAAGTTACTTATTATTTGCAACAACAAAAAATAACGTTTATGAGTTTGAACATCAAATATCTTGTCTTTGTAGTGCATTCAATTGAAAATGGGTTGAAAAGGATTGGCAAATCATTGTATTCCATTTATATTTACATCTAACACAATTTCCCAACTCATATGGAAACGGGGTTTGTATGTTGATCTCTAGCTATAAGGTATTGCTAGCAAGTAAAAAAAGATGGCTTGGTCGGATCTTAAAGGGGTTCATTGTGACAGCCGCTACACCAAGTAGCGGTGGGAGGCTCGTAACCCAAATTTTTCCTCGTAACCTAAACTTAACACTTATCTAGGAGATAGCACATACTCTAAAAAAACTGATAAGCTGCGGCACTTGTATCCTGAGGTATCACTACTACTCATTGTATTAATGCAGTTAGAAGTCATTCAGTGGTTTTAACTCTGACTGCTGTTGTTGGATGACATTTTTAAATCAACATATTTAAAAATATACTTGCCTGCACAGCGAGACTGTAATATATTTTGGTAGTAAGTATGGTATTGTACTTGCACACAATCTCAAAGAGGTCACAATAAGCTCACCAATCACTTGAGTAAAAACCCAAAAGAATGGCCATTACTGAACTCCCAGAGGGAAGCAGACATTTTAAAATATCTCCTTTGAAGGACATTTCACAGTGCCATCTCCAGGGAGTTTGGTCAGATTCCACCCAAGAAACACTGCTGGTACAGGAACAGAAGGCCAAAGACTTGTAAAAAAGAAAGTTGAGTGGAGGGTTCATGGGATTTGGACTATGGTTTTGACCCTGAAGGAGACACATGTTTTCAACATAAACAACTCAACACTGATAAGTTTTATACAACTAATACGAATTATTACACCTGCTTAACGTCAACACAGAAGCTTGGCAGTGTTGTCAGTTTTTGTAGCTAAAAAGCATCGCTACCTCATCAACAGTATTTGTCCTACCATTATCATCATATTAGAGGCCAACATACTGCCTTAACAACCCTCCATGTGACCCTTCATTTTATTTTCTATAAATCCGCGATCACAACAGAAGTCGTTCATGGATACCATTATGACAGAACATGTCAGTACTTTGCCATTTCATTAAACCAGCTGAATATCCACATGTTATTTATCTTATTTACATGACAAAATGTAATTTCTGTCTCAAACCTCATCTGCGATCTGTGTCACGTACAACGGGAAGAGGGATTGCATTACTTAAAGGAGCTGTGTCCAACTTGTTTACATTTATGTTTTCTAAGCAAAACATAGAACAAAAACACAATTGGTGAATTTATGTTACCATTATAAGGTCTCTGCGGGTTTTAACATGTCAAATTTAAGACTTTGTAAAACTTTTTTAAGGCAATCTTGAAAATAATTGAAGACCATTTCACATCCATATGGACAAAAAAATACATCGACCAAGTAAAATCAGAGGTCCAGAATTATTTTTTAAGTATATGAATACATTCACTGCTCTTTCACATTGTAAAACAAAATAGTTAAACTAACTAAATACACTAAGCACTTCTCTAGTGTAAACTATTTGAAAAATATATGAACAAACATCGTAACAGACAATTTTCAGATTTGCCATGGAATTATTTTCTTACAAAAGGTGCAATGTGCTTCTTATCAAGAGTTTTCACGTAACATCAACATCAGCAATATAGAGAAAATCACAATATAATATTGTCTGTGAAAGGGATAGTTAGCATCTCATTTTTTCGACTGTCAGAATTAAGCAAACCGATAAAAACATCTACAGCACTACTGTATCTGCACTACACCCACATGGAATCAAATCCTGCAGTGCCAGACGTGTCCCGCTGCTTAAGCCAGTGCATGTCCAGGCCCGTCTGAAGTTTGCCAGAGAGCACATGGATGATACAGCAGAGGACTGAGAAAATGTCATGTGGTCAGATGAAACCAAAATAGAACTTTTTGGTATAAATTCAACTTGTTGTGTTTGGAGGAAGAAGAATAATGAGTTGCATCCCAAGAACACCATCCCTACTGTGAAGCATGGGGGTGGAAACATCATGCTTTGGGGTTGTTTTTTCTGCTAAGGGGACAGGACGACTGATCTGTGTTAAGGAAAGAATGAATGGGGCCATGTATCATGAGATTTTGAGCCAAAACCTCCTTCCATCAGTGAGAGCTTTGAAGATGAAACGTGGCTGGGTCTTCCAGCATGCCAATGATCCCAAACACACCGCCCGAGCAATGAAGGAGTGGCTCCGTAAGAAGCATTTGAAAGTCCGGGAGTGGCATAGCCAGTCTCCAGACCTCGACCCCATAGAAAATCTGTGGAGGGAATTGAAAGTCCGTGTTGCTCGGCGACAGCCCCAGAACATCACTGTTCTCGAGAAGATCTGCATAGAGGAATGGGCCAAAATACCAGCTACTGTAAGTGCAAACCTGGTAAAGACCTCTAGTAATCGTTTGACCTCTGTTATGGCCAACAAAGGTTATATTACAAAGTATTGAGTTGATTATTTGTTACTGACCAAATACTTGTTTTCCACCATAATTTAGAAATAAATTCTTTAAAATTCCTACAATGTGAATTCCTGGATTTTTGTTTTCACATTCTGTCTCTTACAGTTGAAGTGTACCTATGATGAAAATTACAGACCTCTGTCATCATTTTAAGTGGGAGAACTGGCACAATCGGTGGCTGACTAAATTCTTTTTTTGCCTCACTGTAGAATAATCATACTGCTGTGGTTATATGTATCAAGTGTTCATTCAAGGCTAAGGCAAAATATCGAGAAATATATTGGGTATCGCGATATGGCCTATAAATATCGAGATATTAAAAAAAGGCCATTGTAGCCCAACAATATTTCACCGCCATGTTTACAAACGCTTCCCTCCTCTATGGCTGAACAGCTAGGTAAATAACACTTAATACGTTTTCATCCACCAGGTTCAACAATGCATTAAATTGATTGTTCAGGAGACACAAATCGTTCAACTATTACTTACCCATTTAATGCAAGTAATTTGGCTTTGCTGTGGGCTTTCGTTAAGTTTTCTCCCCTACTATGCTAACTAAGCTGTCAACACACACCTGCGCGCGTACAGCAATAGCTGGTGGTGTTCCACAAATTTTGACCGGGCAGCACAGTTAGTTCCGCTGTGTAATGACATTATCGTGTCCTCAAAAATCGAAACATTTCAAAGCGAGACTGAAGTTGATAAATGTTTCCAAATAAAAGTAACGTCAATAGATTTTTTAGGACTTTTCAAAATCGTATTTAGGACCTTTTATGAGATTTTAGGAGAATTTTCCACATTTTAAGTTCCTAAATTCAAATTATTTGATTTAAGTCTTTTTTAGACTTTTTGAGACCCCACAGATACTCTGCATTAGTGGTTTAACAGCACATGTTTTTGTCACAGTTGTCTATATTTTTCACAATTACTAAGTTTTTGTCATAAAAATAAATTACCAGCCTTGATAAAAAGATTGGTGTTTACGGCGGTCATCCACCCCACTTCGTCCACACGTACGCGCATGGAGGGAGCGAGGGTACACATACAAAAGCAGCCCCAAAGAACAGGGCCATAACTAGGATTTGACAAATACAGAGTTTTGAAAGGCTGAAATCATGTGTATTTCAGCACCACATAAATGATATTGCCTTGAGCAACACAATGCATTTCCAGAATGACAAAAGTTTCAATTGAGGTAGAACTATCATGTGTTATATTATCTAACATCTTTGACAATCAGCATGATTTTGTAACAGTCATTTTTTTATTATTATGCTAAGGGTTATAACAAGGGGAGGAACAACAACATGCACACAGATCATCACAATAAGCAATATATGTTAATCTTTAAAAGTGAAAGAGTAAGATACACTCATTGCATAAGCTTTTTGCTCAATAAATTTGTTTGTGGCAGGTCTACAAATATTTTTTAGTCGTATCAAATATCTGATTAGGTGTGCAGTGTTTTGTTGCTTGCACTTCTTCCTGAGGGAGTTTCTCTGAAAACATGGGTGATGTAATGCTCATGTGTTGAGCAACTGTTAGATTAGGATCACTGTCCAAAAACTGTGTCAAGCTGCCCTTACATTAGAGCTTTTCAAAATAATTTGAATATAGTGCTGATATGCTGTGCTTCGTAGGCGTGGAACATACAAATCCACAATTGAGGGGGAGGGAGCAGTATTACATACTGTGACAACAATCTGCCGCAGGTCGGTGCAGGAAGCCACGTTTGATCTGCATTGATTTGAAAAGGCTAGTCCCAATCAAATGGTATACAACTGTATTAGTCATGGTATAATCACAGTATAATACATTCAAATGAAGAGAGGGAGGGCTACTATATTGGATTGATTTTCAAAAGACTATACAATTTTTTTTTTACAGCTATAGACAGTCGTGGTCAAAAGTTTACATTCACTTGTAAAGAACATAAGAATGATTTGTGCAAATCTTTTTTTTTTTTTTAAATAGAGTGTTTGGAGCACAAACTTATCCGTCACAAAAAACAGTCATGAAGTTTGGCTCTTTAGTGAATTTTTTATCGCTCTACTGAAAATGTGACCAAATCTGCTGGGTCAAAAGTATATATACAGTGGGGCAAAAAAGTATTTAGTCATCCACCGATTG
This sequence comes from Nerophis ophidion, assembly GCF_033978795.1. Taxonomy (NCBI): domain Eukaryota; kingdom Metazoa; phylum Chordata; class Actinopteri; order Syngnathiformes; family Syngnathidae; genus Nerophis; species Nerophis ophidion. The sequence goes on from NC_084635.1 coordinate 24,017,770, forward strand.
TGCAAGTCCTCCCACTTAAAATTATGACAGAGGTTTGTAATTTTCATCATAGGTACACTTCAACTGTGAGAGACAGAATGTGAAAAAAAAAATCCAGGAACTCACATTGTAGGAATTTTAAAGAATTTATTTGTAAATTATGGTGGAAAATAAGTATTTGGTCACTTCAAACAAGGAAGATCTCTGGGTGTCACAGACCTGTAACTTCTTCTTTAAGAAGCTCTTCTGTCCTCCACTCGTTACCTGTATTAATGGAACCTGTTTGAACTTGTTATCTGTATAAAAGACACCTGTCCACAGCCTCAAACAGTCAGACTCCAAACTCCACTATGGCGAAGGACACCAGGAAAAATAATTGTAGACCTGCACCAGACTGGGAAGAGTGAATCTACAATAGGCAAGCAGCTTGGTGTGAAAAACTCAACTGTGGGAGCAATTATCAGAGAATGGAAGACATACAAGACCACTGATAATCTCCTTGAGCTGGGGCTCCATGCAAGATCTCATCCCGTGGGGCCAAAATGATCATGAGAAAGGTGAGCAAAAATCCCAGGACCACACGGGGGGACCTGGTGAATGACCTGCAGGGATCTGGGACCAAAGTAACAAAGGTTACCATAAGTAACACACTATGCCGACAGGGAATCAAATCCTGCAGTGACAGACGTGTCTCCCTGCTTAAGCCAGTGCATGTCCAGGCCCGTCTGAAGTTTGCCAGAGAGCACATGGGAGAATGTAATGTGGTCAGATGAAACCAAAATAGAACTTTTTGGTATAAACTCAACTTGTCGTGTTTGGAGGAAAAAGAATACTGAGTTGCATCCCAAGAACACCATATCTACTGTGAAGCATGGGAGTGGAAACATCATGCTTTGGGGCTGTTTTTCTGCTAAGAGTACAGGACAACTGATCCGTGTTAAGGAAAGAATCAACGGGGCCATGTATCGTGAGATTTTGAGCCTAAACCTCCTTCCATCAGTGAGAGCTTTGAAGATGAAACATGGCTGGGAGTGGCTCCGTAAGAAACATTTTAAAGTCCTGTAGTGGCCTAGCCAGTCTCCAGACCTCAACCCCATAGAAAATCTGTGGAGGGAGTTGAAAGTCCGTGTTGCTCGGCGACAGCCCCAAAACTTCACTGCTCTCGAGAAGATCTGTATAGAGGAATGGGCCAAAATACCAGCTACTGTGTGTGCAAACTTGGTAAAGACCTATAGTAATTGTTTGACCTCTGTTATTGCCATCAAATGTTATATTACAAAGTATTGAGTTGAATTTTTGTTATTGACAAAATACTTATTTTCCACCATAATTTACAAATAAATTCTTTAACATTCCTACAATGTGAATTCCTGGATTTTTTTTTCACATTCTGTCTCTCACAGTTGAAGTGTACCTATGATGAAAATTACATACCTCTGTCATCATTTTAAGTGGGAGAACTTGCACAATCGGTGGCTGACTAAATACTTTTTTCCCCCACTGTACAGCAATGTTAATATTTGGTTACATGTACCTTGGCAAGTTTCACTGCAATAAGGCAGTTTTGGTAGCCATCCACGAGCTTCTGGTGGAATGTTTGACTACTCTTCTTGACAAAATTCAGCTAAATGTGTTGTTTTTCTGACATGGACTTGTTTCTTCAGCATTGTCCACACATTTAAGTCAGGACTTTGGTAAGGCCATATTGAAACCTTAATTGTAGCCTGATTTATCCATTCCTTTACCACTTTTAATGTGTGTTTTGGGTCATTGTCATGTTGGAACCCCCAACTGGGCCCAAGACCCAACCTTTGTGCTGATGATTTTAGGTTGTCCTGAAGAATTTTTCATTATCCCATTTACTCTCTGTAAAGCACCAGTTCCATTGGCAGCAAAACAGGCCCACAGCATAATACTACCCACACCATGCTTGACGTTAGGATTGGTGTGGTATTAAAGACCTCACTTTTTCTCCTCCAAACATATTGCTGGGTATTGTGGCCAAACAGCTCAATTTATGTTTCATCTGACAACAGAACTTTCCTCCGGAAGGTTTTATCTTTTTCCATGTGATCAGCAGCAAACTTAAGACAGGCCTTAATGTGTCACTTCTGGAGCAAGGGCTTCCTTTTGCATGGTAGCCTCTCAGTCCATGGTGATGCAAAACATGCTTGATTGTGGACACAGACAGCAGTGTTCCAGCAGCTTCCAATTCATTGCTTGCCTGCTTTTTGGTGGTTCTCTTGATCATCCTGACCAATTTTCTCACAAAAGCAGGTAATAGCTTGCGCTTTCTTCCTGATCGTGGCAGTGACAAAATTGTGCCATGCACCTTATACAAACTCCTTTTCCATATGAGTTTGGAAATTGTGTTGGATGTAAATATAAATGGAATACAATGATTAGCAAATCCTTTTCAACCCATATTCAATTGAATGCACTACAACGACAACGTATTTGATGTTCAAACTCATAAACTTTATTATTTTTTTGCAAATAATAATTAACTTAGAATTTCATGTTTGCAACATGTGCCAAAGCAGTTGGAAAAGGGCATGTTCACCACTGTGTTTCAACACCTTTTCTTTTAACAACACTCAAGAAACCTTTGGGAACTAAGCAGACACATTTTTGAAGCTTTTCAGGATACATTTTTTCCCATTATTGTTTTATGTACAGCTTAAGTTGTTCAACAGTCCTGGGTCTCCGTTGTGGTATTTTAGGCTTCATAATGTGGCACACATTTTCAATGGAAGACAGGTCTGAACTACAGGCAAGCTATTCTAGTACCCACACTCTTTTACTATGAAGCCACGCTGTTGTAACATGTGGCTTGGCATTGTCCTGCTGAAATAAGCAAGGGGGTCCATGATAACGTTGCTTGGATGACAACATGTGTTGCTCCAAAACCTGTATGTACCTTTCAGCATTAATGGTGCCTTCACAGATGTGTAAGTTACCCATGCCTTGGCCACTAATGCACCCTCATACCATCACAGATGCTGGCTTTTCAACTTTGCACTTAGAAAAGTCTGGATGGTTCTTTTCCTCATTGTTCCGGAGGATACGACGTTCACCGTTTCCCAAAAAGAATTTGAAATGTGGACTCGTCAGACCACAGAACACTTTTCCACTTTGCATCAGTCCATCTTAGATGAGCTTGGGCCCAGCGAAGCCGGCGGCGTTTCTGGGTGTCGCTGATAAATGGCTTTGGCTTTGCATAGTAGTTTTAACTTGCACTTACAGATGTAGCGACAAACTGTAGTTACTGACAGTGGTTTTCTGAAGTGTTCCTGAGCCCATGTTGTGATATCCTTTACACACTGATGTCGCTTTTTGATGCAGTACTGCCTGAGGGAACGAAGGTCCGTTATATAATTGCTTACGTGCAGTGATTTCTCCAGATTCTCTGAACCTTTTGATGGTGTTACGGACCGTAGATGGTGAAATTCCTAAATTTCTTGCAATAGCCTGTTGAGAAATGTTGTTCTAAATCTGTTTGACAATTTGCTCACGCATTTGTTCACAAAGTGGTGACCATTTTCCAATCCTTGTTTATGAAAGACTGAGCATTTCACAGAAGCTGTTTTATACCCAATCATGGCACCCACCTGTTCCCAATTAGCCTGCACAACTGTGGGATGTTCCAAATAAGTGTTTAATGAGCATTCCTCAACTTTATCAGTATTTATTGCCACCTTTCCCAACTTCTTTGTCACGTGTTGCTGGCATAAAATTCTAAAGTTAATGACTATTTTAACATCAAATACGTTGTTGTTGTAGCATATTCAACATAATATGGGTTGAAAATTATTTGCAGATCATTGTATTCTGTTTATATTTACATCCAACACAATTTCCCAACTCATATGGAAACGGGGTTTGCAGTAGTTGAATAGTTTTTCGTGGTGTACCTGGAAAAGGACTGGATCTGCATTGTCTAGCTCTTAGCTTTCACGGTGTCTGTGTGCTTGTCAAAGCTTAGGTACTTGCTAGGTTGCTAGCGAATGATGCTTACACTAGCCAGCTCTACTCTTTGCATGGTGCAAGCTACGGTGAAATACATAGCCCAGGGAAAAAAAAGACTGTTGACTCTCTGTCTTCAATTCTGCTTTGATAGCAATCTTACAGTAATTACAAATTCACACACTATTTATTATTTTTAGAATTAGGTTGACGAAGTATTATAAAACCCCACAAAAACAACACAATCGAGCAGATTTTAATTGAGTCTGGGTGTCAGCTGACGAATGCCATTTCCAGGAGTTGGCAACTATGTGTTAAGGGTAAACAATAAAATACCGTATTTCCTTGAATTGCCGCCGGGCATATAGTATGCGCCTGCCTTGAATTACTGCCGGGTCAAACTCGCTTCGCAAAATAATTAGCACATGCTTAGTGGGAGAGTGGCCGTGTGCAGCCCAAGGATCCCTGGTTCAAATCCCACCTAGTACCATCCTCGTCACGTCCGTTGTGTCCTGAGCAAGACACTTCACCCTTGCTCCTGATGGGTGCTGGTTGGCGCCTTGCATGGCAGCTCCCTCCATCAGTCTGTGAATGTGTGTGTGAAAGGGTAAATGTGGAAGTAGTGTCAAAGCGCTTTGAGTACCTTGAAAGGTAGAAAAGCGCTATACAAGTACAACCCATTATTACCGCCGGGTCACACTCGTGACGTCACAAGTGACACTTCCCCTGTCATAATTTTCAAAATGGATGAGGCTGATTTTAATAATTTGATTTCACATAAAGGGAAGAAGATTAATAGCTGTTCAGTAGGATTTAAGGTCCAAGCTATTGAGTACTAAAAACAAAAGTAATCAGCTACGTTTTATTAATATACCTGTGGAGCTGACGGTCCCACAGACAGGCAGGGAACGCTAGCTGTAGCCCTCCCCAAGATGGCGGCGAGCGAGCAGTGAGAAGCAGTGGAAGAGCGACCTAGACTGAGGTTTTATGGAAAAATAAACAAAGTCAAACTGCTCAAGCCATGTCCTTTCTTGGTGGTCCTGGGAACCCGCAAGACGACGGCTTGAAACCGTCAAATTACCGTAGCTGCGTCTGTTAAATGGTAAAAGGGGTATACTTGTATAGTGCTTTTCTACCTTCAAGGTACTCAAAGCGCTTTGACATTATTTCCACATTCACCCATTCACACACACATTCACACACTGACGACCGGAGCTGCCATGCACGGCGCTAACCAGGACCCATCAGGAGCAAGGGTGAAGTGTCTTGCTCAAGGACACAACGGACGTGACTAGGATGGTAGAAGGTGGGGATTGAACTAGTAAATCTCAGATTGCTGGCACGGCCACTCTCCCAACTTCGCCACGCCGTTAAATATGAGTCATTAAATGACTCCCGCCTCCTGGTGGTAGAGGGCACTAGTGATCCTTCTTGCAACTATTCGGCTGCAGAAGAAGTGAAATGAGTGACCGGTATTGTGCCGGAACGGACAGACCTTTTAGGATGTTACAGTCCTATGCTGGCTATGTAAACAACCGGGCTGAAATAAAGCATGTTCCAGTCCTAAATACCCAGTGTATTATTTATACAATAACTAACACTTCATGTTGGCGGCGGTGGGATAAAGAGATCACCCACGGAGCAGAACGGGAGGGGGAGTTTTCCGAGGATAATTCTGTCGTCGCCCGCACCCGAGCTAACTGATAGCAGCGGTCTGATAGCAGTTTTCCAAATTGGATTTTCCATCATGGCAGAAGGTAATTAAGGAGGATCTCCATCGAGACGGAGAGATTTTTAAAACTGAAGAAAGATAAGAAATACTTCTATAAACAAGTTATCGATGCTTTTGATCAGAAGGAGCTGGCATGGATTTCATTTATTTTTTATTTAGCCTTTATTTAACCAGGTAAAATTCCATTGAGATCAAAGATCCCTTTTCCAAGGGAGACCCGGTAAAGAGGGCAGCAGCAAGGTTACATTAAAAACAGTAAACAACACATAAAACATCACATTTACAACATTAAAACTTGCTCATATGACACATGTGCATACGGACAAGGTAGACTGCAATCCTTTCACAGAAGCTTTAAACTCATTTAATGTAACAAAGGTTTTAAGTTGAATATTCGATTGTAGGTTATTCCAAGCCTTCAGTGCTGAAAATAAAGTTGTTGTTTTTTTATTAAATGTGCTTTTCATGATGGTATCCTTACATCACACTCAAATTTTTACTGCATGCCTTTGGTAAGCGCAGGAGTGAGAAGAGGTTTTAAAATAATTAGCGCATGCTTACTTTTACTGCATGCCTTTGGTAAGCGCAGGCGGGAGAAGAGGTTTTAAATTAATTAGCACCCCGGCGGCAATTCAAGGAAATATGGTATGTCACTTGTCAATAACAAAAATAATGGCATGCACATTCAATGCTTCTTCGCAGAGCAAAGGACTATTGTTGCCTGTGTAAATGATAATATGCTTGACAAAGCTCCCGCCGCAAAGAGATAATTTATTCCAAAAACTGAAATTCTTCACCCGCATAAAGTACATCCTTAAAAATACGCTTTTGGCGCAAACAAACGCTCCAGTGTTGTTCTCTGGCTCTTAGCAAATTGAGTGAAGAATCGCTAATCAAAAAACCTAACAGAATAAACCTTTGTCTACAACTAAGAGATCATGTGTTCCGAGTCACATGGTTCAAGTAGAAACACACCTAATCGGAGAACCTTGAAGTCGGATTGTTGTGGAGGACGTTTGTGAGCCAACCTGTTTTGCAGCATCAAAAAAAAACAAGAGGGTGTGGGCCTTATTCATTTCTCCAGGACAAGCTATTTCATTGCGCTCAACACTGAGCCTGGTGAATGTCTGTGTTGGTAACTGGCGCCCAGCCAAGCAAGCATACAAAACTCAAAAAAGAAAGAAAGTCAGTGGGGAGGAACTTGGCTCAGCTTTTTTAGAACTGAGTCTTAATTCACTCCCTTGCAAACACCAAGGCAAAGTTGCAGTACCAATACAGACTGTTCTACAATACTACAACAGTATACCAGCAAGTCTAGCACTGATTTTCTTAAAGATGTTTTTTTTCTGCTCATCTGAACATCCCAAAGAGTATTTGTTTCATAACAACAGAAAAATCCCAAAACAGCAAGAGAAGTGCTGCTGGGTATGACCTTTAATATCAAAAGGCTGACCAACGCCTTTGTGTGATAGAACCCCCCTCAAAACCCCACAAATGCAACACTCACCTTCTCCAGCTGTTGTCCGGAGGAGGGGAGAGGTATACCGTTCCATACGGAGAGCTCTCTATGTGGGTTTGGTCAAGGACAAATTTTGGCAGAATACACAAACACATCATCGTAACATAGCTGTAGACCAAAACATTCTATAATCTTACAAATACAAATGCAATAAATGTTTATGTACATTAAAATGAGTAGGACTGCAGAACATTATGTTATAAGTAGTGACTGTTTTAAAATTTTACTATATAAATAAATAAACCTCGACTCCAGAACAGACAGACAAATGAGTATGTTCGAAACACATTATATTTAGGATTTTGATTGACAACATAAAAAAACTGTTGCACTCTTACTAGTTACTGTGATTTCAAGGTTCAAGGTTCAAGCTTTATTTGTCACATGCAGAACACACTGCAGTGAAATGCTTTTTTGCATGCTCTTCAGATATTGCGTACAGTGGATTCCAAACTCTAGTTGCGGAATCTAATACACTAAATACAAAAAAATACAACAATTGAATAGCTCTGATGTACATTAAATACAAAACAGTTAAGTTGTACAATAGTCACAGAAGTTATGGTAGAAGTATCAGTACAAGTAGAAGTACAGTAGTCAAGTACAGTACCAGTGCAAGATCAATTAGCGTAACAGTATATACAGTGGGGCAAAAAAGTATTTAGTCAGCCACCGATTGTTCAAGTTCTCCCACTTAAAATGATGACAGAGGTCTGTAATTTTCATCATAGGTACATTTCAACTGTGAGAGACAGAATGTGAAAAAAAATCCAGGAATTCACATTGTAGGAATTTTAAAGAATTTATTTGTAAATTATGGTGGAAAATAAGTATTTGGTCAACCATTCAAAGCTCTCACTGATGGAAGGAGGTTTTGGCTCCAAATCTCATGATACATGGCCCCATTCATTCTTTCCTTAACACGAATCAATCGTCCTGTCCCCTTAGTAGAAAAACAGCCCCAAAGCATGATGAGTTGCATCCCAAGAACACCATACCTACTGTGAAGCATGGGGATGGAAACATGCTTTGGGGCTGTTTTTCTGCTAAGGGGACAGGACGATTGATCCTTGTTAAGGAAAGAATGAATGGGGCCATGTATCGTGAGATTTTGAGCCAAAACCTCCTTCCATCAGTGAGAACTTTGAATTGTAAGTGAATTGTAAGTGTCTTGCCTACAGTAAAACATAGTAGCGGCAGAATTATGGTGAGGTGCTGCATGAGCACTGTCGCTACTGGAAAACTGTGGTTCGTTTACGGGACCGTACAAATTCCAACGTGTACCGTAATGTCCATTCGAAAGCGGATCATGATTCTATCCCTTGTAAACCCACCCCCAACACAACAACTGCGTGGCTGAGGAAACTAAAAGTGATGGAATGAGGTATGTCGTTTCCAGACGTGAACCCGATTGAGCACTGGTGGGGCATCCTGAAGTAAAAGGTGAAGGAGCACAAGTTGTCTAACATTTAACCAGCTGTGTGATGTCATTTGTAACCAAAATTATTAGGCAGTGCTAAATAACAATGGTACTCACACAAAATATGGACATTTTGGCCACAATCTGGACTCATTTACTGTTCACTTTGTTTACCAGGTACTCAAGACAATTATTTTCAGGTGACAGTAAATCTAGTCTGCTTTGCAAGCTTTACACTGACTACTCTGTTATATCCTCATATACTTTCATTAGCATGATCCTTTGAGGAGACAATATGTGATTGCTAAAATACGAGGTCTCTACTCACTTTTGTGAGCTTCTGTATCTAATACTTACAGTGGACACAAAAAACAAAATATTTTTCGATAAATGACCCAAAAAATAAACAGAGAACAATCTTTGCAGTTCCTCCACTTGGAAAAAAACAAGGACAATAATTTAGTCAATCTTGTTGTTGGACTTACATTGCATCTGGAAAATATTTGCAGCCCTTGAATTTTTCCATATTTAGTTTTATTACAGCCTTATTCCAAAATGGAATAAATTCAGTTGTCCTCAAAATTCTACACACAATACCCACTAATGACAAATGAACTTTTAAAAAAAATGTTTAGACATGTTTGCGAATTTAAGAAAAATAAATACATTAATCTACATTATATTAACAAGAGTATTCGCATCACTTGCCATGAAGCTCAAAACTGAGTTATGGAGCATCCTGTTTGAACTGATCATTCTTGAGTTGCTACAGCCTATTTGGAGTCCACCGATGGGAAATTCACTTGGTTGGACATATTTTGGGAAGGCACACACCTGTCTATATATAAGGTCCCACACTTGACAGTGTATGGCAGAGCACAAACCAAGTAATAAATGGACGGAATTGTCTGTGGACCTCCCAAATGGATTGCTTCAAGGCACACATTTGGAGAAGAGTATACAAAAATACAGTTTCTGCAGCCTTTACAGTCCCAATGAACACAGTGGCCTCCATCATTTGTACAAACCTTGTTTCCATATGAGTTGGGAAATTGTGTTAGATGTAAATATAAACGGAATACAATTATTTGGAAACAATTTTCAACCCCATATTCAGTTGAATATGCTACAAAGACAACATATTTGATGTTAAAACTTTTTTTTGCAAATAATCATTACTTTAGAATTTGATGCCAGCAACACGTGACAAATAAGTTGGGAAAGGTGGCAATAAATACTGATAAAGTTGAGGAATGTTCATCAAACATCCCACAGGTGTGCAGGCTGATTGGGAACAGGTGAGTGCCATTATTGGGTATAAAAAAAGCTTCCCAAAAATGCTCAGTCTTTCACAAGAAAGGATGGGGCAAGGTACACCCCTTTGTCCACAACTGTGTGAGCAAATAGTCAAACAATTTAAGAACAACGTTTATCAAAGTGCAATTGCAAGAAATTTAGAGATTTCAACATCTACGGTCCATAATATCATCAAAAGGTTCAGAGATTCTGGAGAAATCACTCCACGTAAACCCGACATTGAATGACCATGACCTTCGAACCCTCAGGTGGTACTGCATCAAAAACCCACATCAGTGTGTAAAGGATATCACCACATGGGCTGAGGAACACTTCATAAAACCACTGTCAGTAACTACAGTTGGTTGCTACATCTGTAAGTGCAAGTTAAAACTCTATTATGCAGAGCCAAACCCATTTACCACAATACCCTGAAACGCCGCCGGCTTGGCTGGGCCCAAGCTTACCTAAGATGGACTGATGCAAAGTGGAAAAGTGTTCTGTGGTCTGACGAGTCCACATTTCAAATTGATTCTGGAAATATTCGAAGGGGGGGGGGGGGGGGGCCGAACCATCCAGACTGTTATCGACGCAAAGTTCAAAAGCCAGCATCTGTGATGGTATGGGGGTGCATTAGTGCCCAAGGCATGGGTAACTTACACATCTGTGAAGGCACCATTAATGCTGAAAGGTACATACATGTTTTGGAACAACATATGCTGCCATCTAAGCGCCGTCTTTTTCATGGACGCCCCTGCTTATTTCAGCAAGACAATGCCAAGCCACATTCAGCACGTGTTACAACAGCATGGCTTCGTTAAAAAAAAAAAAAAAATAATAATAATAATAATAATAAAAAGAGTACGAATACTTTCTTGGCCCGCCTGCTGTCCAGACCTGTCTCCCATCCAAAATGTGTGGCACATTATGATACGACAGCAGAGACCCCGGACTGTTGAACGACTGAAGCTCTACATAAAACAAGAATGGGAAAGAATTCCACTTTCCAAAGCTTCAACAACTAGTTTCCTCATTTCCCAAACGTTTATTGAGTGTTGTTAAGAAAAAGTGATGTAACACAGTGGTGAACATGCCCTTTCCCAACTACTTTGGCACGTGTTGCAGCCATAAAATTCTAATTTAACTATTATTTGCAAAAAATAAAATGAAGTTTATGAGTTTGAACATCAAATATGTTGTCTTTGTAGTGCATTCAACTGAATATGGGTTGAAAAGGATTTGCAAATCATTGTATTCCGTTTATTGTTACATCTAACACAATTCTCAACTCATATGGAAACAGGGTTTGTAAATGGAGGACGTTTGGAACAACCAGGACTACTCCTAGGGCTGGCCGGAAGTCAAAACTTGACGATCAGGAGAGAAGGGTCCGAGTCAGGGAGGAGATCATGAACCCGATGGTCACTCTGTCAGAGCTACAACATTCCTCTGTGGAGATAGGAGAACCTTACAGAAGGACAACAATGAGAAACATTCTCTCGTCCTGATGACACAGAGATTGAACTATTTGGCGGGAATGCCAGGCATCATGTTTGAAGGAAACCAGGGACCGCTCATCACCAGGCCAACAGCATTAAAACAGTGAAGGATGTCACACATGCACTAGGTGTGGTGAGATTATCCTCTGCATTTGACCCTGGGAGGTGAGGGGAGCAGTAGGCAACAGCGGTGGCCGCGCCCGGAAATAATTTTTGGTGATTTAACGCCCAATTCCAACCCTTGATGCTGAGTGCCAAGCAGGGACGTAATGGGTCCCATTTTTATAGTCTTTGGTAGGACTTTGCCGAGGTTTGAACTCACGACCTACCGATTTCAGGGCGGACACTCTAACCAGGACAATGAACCTGAGCACAGAGCCCAGAAAACAAAAAATAACTTCAGAACCATTCTGTAACTGTCCTTGAGTCAGAGCCCAGACTTGAATCCAACGCTTCCCATCCAACCTAAAGGAGCTTGAAAGGTGGTGCACAGAGAACTGGGCGAAACTACCCAAAGAAAAGTGTGCCAAACTTGTGGTATCGTTATCAAATACTTGAGGCTGTAAATTTGGTCAGAGGTGCATCAACAAAGTTTTAAGCAAAAGCTGTGAATACTTATGTACACAAGTTTTTTTAGTATGTTTGATTTTCTAAACATTTCAAAAAGCTCTAAAAAAAAATAAAAAAAAATAAATGGGGTTAAAATTTCGTGTGGAAAATATGGTGTGTAAAATTTTGATGACAATAATGCATTTTTTTCCATTTTGGAATAAGGCTGTAAGATAAAATGTGGAGCAAGTGAGGCACTGGTAATACTCTCCGGATGCACTGTACGTCTTCTTATAGGGTCAACTCCCGTCTGTTATGTACTTTGACAAGTTGCGAGGCCTGTCTGCTATCCTGTCTTCAAACCATAAAAATAAAAGGACGTAATACACAAATACAAAGGTTCTTCCACATTTTTCAGTTGAAGACCCACTTCAAAAAGAGACACACTTTCACACAACATCCTAGAACTAGAAGAAATGTACAAGTATCTGCATGTTGCCTCAGTGTACTAGAGATGCGTGGTTTGCGGTCTCATCCACGGAGTCCGCGGGTAAACCGCGGGTCGGACGGTTGACATGACGAATAAATAGATTTTAATTAGATTCGGGCGGGTGGCGGTTGAACCATCCGGAAATATTTGATATACATGGTTCTGGGATCGGTATCCTTTGCCATTGAAAGAGCCATTTAAAACCTGTGTCATAAAGCGAAGAAGTCAATAGGAGACGCTATTTTTATCTTGGATGACTGTCGGCAGTCACCCAGATATTAAATATTAGTGGGTACTATGAAGTCATTGGCTTTGTCGCCTTCTACATCATGCACAATCTGCTTATCAGTCCAGCACCATGTTGTGTGTGGCTTCGGCATCAATAGGCACACGACTACAAGGCATACTGGGTGACACAGAGTACACTAAAGGTTGTGATATAAACAATTGTAACACTCTTAGTAATATGCGCCACGCTTTGAAGCCACACCAATTAAGAACGACAAACACATTTCGGGAGAACATCCTCACAGTAACACAAAAAACGCAACACAACAAATACCCATAATCCTTTGTATTCATGACACTTCCTGACTACTTTATACACTACAAACACCCCCCCCCCCCCCCCCCCCCCCCCCCCCCCCACCCCGGTGCGTCGGTAAGGTGGGCGGGGTTGGGGGCGCAGGGGTGTAAAATATATTCAGGACGTGTCATGAATACAAATGATTATGGGTATTAGTTGTAATACATTTATGTTGTGTTACTGTGAGGATGTTCTCCCGAAATGTGTTTGTCAATCTTGTATTGTGTGGCTTCACAGTGTGGCGCATATTAGTAAGTGTTAAAGTTGTTTATATCACAACCATCAGTGTACTCTGTATCACCCAGTGATACTACGTGTGATTGCGGAAGCTGCACGCAACATGTTGCTGGACCAACAATCAGTTTGTACATGTTGTTGAAGGTGTCAAAGGCAATGGTTTCACAACATAACCATATTCTTTTCATCAAGATGAACGCTTTTGAATGGTCGCGAGAACGTTAGCGGCTCCAATTGACTTGATTACTCTGTGAAACAGGTTTAAATAGCTGTGTGAGTGGTAAAGGTGGCCAACCTCTGATGTAATTCAGCGGGCGGTTGGCAAGCGGGTACATCTCTACAGTGTACTTACTATACATCCAGATTGGAAGTAGGGCATCAAAATTAAAACATTACAAAAACAAAATTTTAGAGGATTGACGCAGAAAGACTAATAAATATGTACATTTCTCAAAACTCAAGTGACAGACCCCCACAAACTTCCCCTAGAGCAGGGGTCGGCAACCTTTACCACTCAAAGAGCCATTTCGACCCATCCATCCATCCATTTTCAACCGCTTATTCCCTTTCGGGGTGGCGGGGGGCACTGGCGCCTTCGACCCGTTTCACAAAATAAAGAAAACAATGAGCGCCACAAAACTCTTTTGAAATTTAAAATGAAATAACACTGCATACGGAGTTTTTTATTGCTTTGTGCTATGTATAAACCAGGGGTCTAAGACACGCGGCCCGCACCTTGATTTGAAAATGTAATGCTAGTGCGGCCCGCGGGTTTTAGATGAATGCCGCTTTTATTATTATTAAGGTTTATTTTAAATAGGGACAGATACAAAAAACATAGACATCTGAAACAGTTATCCAATGTATGCATCATAGTGTTTGTAGCCAAAGCTAATTTACAACACTTGTCGCCTTGACAGTATCATACTTTCCAACCCTCCCAAATTATCCAAGAAACTCCCGTATTTCTGAGCAACCATACTCCCGATTGTCTACTAGTTTTCGCCCAGATAACAATAATAATGAGTGCTACAAAGGCACAGTCTTTAGCACCCTCTACGTCATGTACAACAGCTTACTAGCCCACGTCACATGTTGAAAGTGGCATCTGTAAACACTCGCAATCGACTGCAAAGCATACTTGTTCAACAGCCATACAGGTCACACAGAGTGTTCGTTTAAAACACTTTAACACTCTTACTAATATGCGCCACAATGTGAACCCACACCAAACAAGAATGACAAACACATTTCGGGAGAACATTCGCTCTGTAACACAACAGAACAAATACCCAGTATCCCATGCATCCCTAACTCTTCCAGGCTACATTATACACCCCGCTAGCACCTAACCCCCCTCCCACCTCTCATCCGTGCGTCGGTTGAGGTGGCCGGGGCTGGGGGGGGCAGGGTTTGGTGCTAGCGGGGGTTTATAATGTACCCCGGAATAGTTAGGGATGCATGGGATTCTGGGTATTTGTATTGTTGTGTTTATGTTGTGTTACAGAGGGGATGTCATTCTTTTTTGGTGTGGATTCACAGTGTGGCGCATATTAGTAAGAGTGTTAAAGTTGTTTATATCACAACCCTCAGTGTAACCTGTATGGCTGTTAAGCAAGTATGCCTTGCAGTCACATTCGTGTGTTACCTGAAGCTGTATACTACATATGACTGGCCGACACACAAATAACAAGGTGTAAAAGCGTGCGCGATAACATGTTTAAGAGGACGTTGAAGGAAATGCCATCGCGGCACTCCCTCGATATTGAAATCCGTGTGAAAATTGGAGAATGTTAGCCCCGGGTGATTCCTGGGAGAGGCACTAAAATCCAAAAACCTCCCGGAATAATCGGGGGGTCGGCAATTATGCAGCTGAGCCACATCAGAGTGATCAAAGAGCCGCATGCGGCTCCGGAGCCGCGGGTTGCCGACCCCTGCCCTAGAGTTAAGCATCTGGCTATGTGAAGATGTACTGTTAAGAGACCTAGTCATCACAACCATCAAATTGATGCAAAAGTTGCACTTTATTTCAATGTAACATGTAGTTAAGGCTTCAACAAAAAATGCAACATTGTTGTAAAGATATTCAGTAAGTTTAATAACTTCCTGAAATCTGGTTAGTGAAAATCACTTCTTGTTAAGAAACAAAGCGAGATCCGATCTGGTTAAGCACAAAGAAGTACGCAGTATTATTGTTCAGCTTCCCCTGTTTACATTCAAGCTCTCATTCTAAACATAACTACAGGCAAAGGAGTAAAAATGATCACTTTTGAGTTGCCTTTTTGTTCACTTGTAAGGTTTTTGGAAGCCGGAACGACTTTGATCAAAGCGGAAAGACAATACTTTCATAGTGCAAACATCACATTTATTATACTTTTAACATTGTCTCTAAATATGAAGGAACCTACTATTAAACATTGCATATACAAACCCTGTTTCCATATGAGTTGGGATATTGTGTTCGATGTAAATATAAACGGAATACAATGATTTGCAAATCATTTTTAACACACATTCAGTTGAATATGCTACAAAGAAAACATATTTGATGTTCAAACTTACAAACATTTTTTTTACAAATAATCATTAACTTTAGAGTTTGATGCCAGCAACACATGACAAAGAAGTTGGGAAAGGTGGCAATAAATACTGATAAAGTTGAGGAATGCTAATCAAACACTTATTTGGAACATCCCACAGGTGTGCAGGCTAACTGGGAACAGGTGGGTGCCATGATTGGGTATAAAAACAGCTTCCCAAAACTCAGTCTTTCACAAGAAAGGATGGGGTGAGGTACACTCCTTTGTCCACAAATGCGTGAGCAAATAGTCAAACAGTTTAAGAACAACGTTTCTCAAAGCGCAATTGCAAGAAATTTAGGGATTTCAACATCTATGGTCCATAATATCATCAAAAGGTTCAAAGAATATGGAGAAATCACTCCACGTAAGCGGCATGGCCGGAAACCAACATTGAATGACCGTGACCTCAGACGGCACTGTATCAAACACCGACATCAATCTCTAAACGATATAACCACATGGGCCCCAGGAACACTTCAGAAAAACACTGTCACTAAATACAGTTCGTTGCTACATCTGTAAGCGTAAGTTAAAGCTCTACTATGCAAAGCGAAAGCCATTTATCAACAACATCCAGAAATGCCGCCGGCTTCTCTGGGCCCGAGATCTTCAAAGAGATCTCGGGCCTGATGCAAAGTGGATAAGTGTTCTGTGGTCTAACGAGTCCAAATTTCAAATTTTGGGGGGAAATATTCGACATTGTGTCATCCGGACCAAAGGGGAAGCAAACCATCCAGACTGTTATCGACGCAAAGTTCAAAAGCCATCATCTGTGACGGTATGAGGGTGCATTAGTGCCCAAAGCATGGGTAACTTACACATCTGTAAAGGCACCATTAATGCTGAAAGGTACATACAGGTTTTAGAACGACATATGCTGCCATCTAAGCGCCACCTTTTTCATGGACGCTCCTGCTTATTTCAGCAAGACAATGCCAAGCCACATTCAGCACGTGTTACAACAGCGTGGCTTCGTAAAAAAAGAGTGTGGGTACTTTCCTGGCCCGCCTGCAGTCCAGACCTGTTTCCTATCGAAAATGTGTGGCGCATTATGAAGCGTAAAATACGACAAAGGAAACCCCGGACTGTTGAACGACTGAAGCTCTACATAAAACAAAAATTGGAAAGTATTCCACTTTCAAAGCTTCAAAATATTGTTTCCTCAGTTCCCAAACGTGTATTGAGTGTTGTTAAAAGAAAAGGTGATGTAACACAGTGGTGAACATGCCCTTTCCCAACTACTTTGGCACGTGTTGCAACCATGAAAATCTAAGTTATTATTATTTGCAAAAAAAAAAATCAAGTTTATGAGTTTGAACATCAATTATCTTGTCTTTGTAGTGCATTCAATTGAATACGGGTTGAAAAGGATTTGTAAAACATTGTATTCCGTTTATATTTACATCTAACACAATTTCCTAACTCATATGGAAACGTGGTCTGTAAGTCAGGAATTAAAAGCTGTTATGAGGGAAGGTATTTTACACCTACCACATGAAACATTGGACAGGCCATTAAATCATTGCTCATGAGGCAGTAAATAAACACTCACCCTCTTTCAAATGGGGGCGTACTGTTGGTTCAGTGTGCAATGTATGTTACATGCAAATATAACATATTGGGTGTGAATCCATAAAGCAATCTCTAGAGATTTTCACTTGCCTGTTGGAGACCAGTTCGCAGAGAAATGGATGCCAGGTATTAGCTGAACGACAACCTTCACTATCAACAGAGCCATTTTGCTCCAAAAAGCATATCATATCTTATAAATTTTATAAAAGTTGTAGTTTGAAAAAAATATTAAAAAGGAATCTAAGTGGAATTAAACCCTCTACTTTCTTCTGGCATTTTTCTTCTCAGAGCTGAGGTCGCACACTCAAGAACCAAATCTCTCTTAAACATTTCACAGTACACACCCTCCCTTTAGCTTTCCTTGCTCGTGCTTATCTAATCACCATACATATTCACAACCTCACAGACGATCGGAAATAGAAAAACTCTACAAAAATTAACATTTCCCACACACCAAACAAGGTGAATTGAAAAATGTAGGCACATTTTTCCTCTACAAACACATTTTTTGAGTTGTGTAATAATACTTGAGCCTTTGTATGTCATTACATCAACTGTTGATATATTAGATGCAATTCAAACTTCAAAAACAGCAACATTTTCATGAAACTGATTTAAGATTAAGATTTCACATTATTTACGTGATGGTACAAACAGGTCCTTCTAATCATCCCAACAATGAAACAAGCCAAGTCTGCAGCTTCTTCAAGAGAACAATCTCCCCACCCTTGAACAGAACTCTCTCATTCACATGTAACTTGACTGCAGATTAAGCATTCACAATGTCATTCAAGCATAAATCTTGCTGACCATCTCTGCATTGCTTCAATTAACATGATGACTAGTTTAGAGGCTACACCTGGCTACATTTATGTAGACTCTCTTAGGACTGCAGCAAATACCTCCATTTGAAAAATTTGCTTAGTAAACCCAATTTCCACATAGCACAACAGCATGTGATGAAGACAAAACATTAAAATATCAGACTGTTAAAGCTTTAGTATGGTAGGATATCTGCCGCCCATGCTTGTCAATGGGTCTGCGATGGGGAGCGTTGATGCGGTTGCGTTCCCTGTGCACTCTCTCAACCAGCCCATGGTGGCGAGTACCTCGAACGGAATCCAGTCCCGATGGAAAGCCAGCCTGCAAAAAAATATCAAAATATAATACTGCATTGCCCTTATTAATGACATTTTGAATACACTGGCACGCTGGTTTTTGTAAGCCCCCGTTTTCTTAATTTTTGGTGTTTGATGACATTTTTCGTACACTGTCTAGTTCAGAAGTGGGTAAACTTTCTGGCTCAGGTGCCACATTGGCTTGTGAAATCTGACAGACGGGCCGGGGAAGCACATGATGCATTTCAAGGCATATCATATCTGTTGGCACTAAGAGTAGGCTTCTCAAACATGGGCTATTTTAATCATAATACATCTATTTTCAACAATATCATATCACCAAAGAAACATACAAATGGTAATAAAGGGCTAACACTTAGGTTCTGTTTCAGTGGACCAGGTGTTGTTGATCACCCATTTTTGAAAATGCATAGAAGTCTACTATCAGTTTTGTTGTGGCAAATCTCAAAAAAGATCTTTGCTCAATTCCATCCATCCATCCATTTTCTAACGCTTGTCCCTTTTTGGGTCGCAGGGGTTGCTGGAGCCTATCTCAGCTGCATTTTGTTTTAATATTTAGCGGGCCGCATTTAAAGGACCAACTGGCCTGATGAGGCCAGCGGGCTGTAGTATACCCAGCCCTAGTCTAGGTCATGGGTGTCTAACTCATTTCAGCTCAAGGGCCACATGGAGGAAAATGTATTGCCAAGTGGGCCGGACTTGTAAAATCATGGCATGATAATGTAAAAATAAAGACAATTTCATATTTTCTCTTTGTTTTGCTTTGGCAAAAAAAATAGAACAAACATTCTAAAAATGTAAAAATCACAAATAATTGTATTGACTTCAAGAGAATTCGACGTGACTTCAAGTTAGTTGAAAATTCTGAGGAAAAAAATGTATTTAATTTAAAAAACACAATTAAGAACACAATAAACGTAGACTTTGTCTCAAGTGTATCTACAAATCCATATAACTAAGTCACAGCCTGTCTGGAATTGAAAAGATTGAATAATAAAGAGATAAAACCTCTTATTGGTCTTAATTACCTAATTTGTCATATCCACTTATTAATCCTGTGCTCGTTCAACAAACCCTACAAACAGCGGTAGAAACTATTCATGAGGTCCGAGTTACACTCTGTGTTTAATTTTCTCTTTTTCAACAGAAACATTTAGGGGCTAATGGGTACAAAATAACTTCACGTTCGAAGCAGAGGACTTAAAACGGCAGGTTTTACATTTCATTTGAATCAAGGTAAAAGAACCGCAGCCACGCTTTACTGAGTACCTCTTGCTTGGCCTCAGTATAAACCATTTGCTTGCCTAACAGAATTGCTATCGCAACATCCAGTTGACACATTTAAAACAACAGTTTCTTTCATCAAAAAACAGCTAATCTTTATACTTAGCAAACTCCTCTGGCGGGGGCCGTACGTTTGACATCTGTGGTCTAGGTAATTGTGCATCATAAAATTTAGACAAATTAGTGTCATTGTCATTCTGCAGGATGTATTTCCTAAAGGCTACGTATACACTGCAGGTTAGTATGTCCAGTTCAGATTTTTTTGTCAAATGTTATTTTTTATGTAGTCGTTCACATTATAAAAAGTTTGATTTCTCATGAGAACGCACACTGACCAACATGCAGAAATTACGTTAGGCCTGGGCCGATAACAAATTTTGCTTGACGATATATTGACCTAATTTATTGCTGATAAATGATATTATTGTCAACATTATCTTAAAACCAAATAATAATTGAATACAAAGGGTATACAAGTATACCCTTTGAAAAGCAATGAACATGTATTTCTCGTATATTTTAACATTGTAATTACAATGTATGAAGGAAGTAGTCAAGCTCATTTTTAAAAAGTCGAAGACTAAATTAGAGCCACTGAATAGGTGTACGCTTCATAATCCGAGTTGCCAACTAATTGTCAAGACAGTCAATGACTATAACGACCATCAAAATAGTTGCAACCCAATGAGCCGACCAAAAACAGTCATTTTCTAACTCAAAAACATTAACCTGCAGCAGATGGATTGCAAAGAAGACATTACTTTTTAACCATGGGAATGGAAAAAGTGAGTTTGAAGGACTCTGCTGAAAAGAGGTGGGTGTTGTCCGCTGAACTAAAGAAATAAATATTTGAAAACCATGACTGACGTGAGCATGTAGACGACTTGGTGAAGCAGCGCGAGCATTGCACTTTACAATCTGCAAAATGTGAGTAGATAATGCCAGCCAAGAGTGTTAAAATATTATCTAATATCTACGCATAGAGAAGCTGCAGGAAGGAGATACTGTCGAAAGCTGTTGTCTGAGGTAAATAATCATTATCATTATCATTACATTGCCTCTCAAAACAACTGTAGTTTTTATAAGTGTAATCTATTTTATTGTTTATGACAGTGGTCCCCAACCTTTTAGTATCCGCGGACTGGTCAACGCTTAATAATTTTTCATGAAAAAGGGACGTTTTTGTCATGAAAAAGGGAGATTTTTGTGGTCGGTGCATTAATTGTAAGTGTATATTGTGTTTTTTAATGTTGATTTAATTGAAAAAAAATAAATAAAAATAACATTTATTTTTTAATTTTTTTAAAAATAAAAATTAATAAAAAATTATTCTGCGGCCCGGTACCAATCAGGCCACGGCCCGGTGGTTGGGGACCACTGGTTTTTGATACAAAAGTTATTACCCAGAAGTATGTGATTCTTCTTAAAAAGCATGTTGCATGTTCAGAAGTATGTGATTCTTCTTAAAAAGCAAGTTGCATGTTAAAATTGTAGTGATTTTTGGGGAACCAGAACAGCATAATGTAATTACCATCCAAACCTAAATGGATTATACATGTATTGCGCCTTTCTACCTTTAAGGTACTCAAAGTGCTTTGACACTATTTCCACATGCACCTATTCATACACATATTCATACACCCATCAGGAGCAAGGGTGAAGTGTCTTGCGCAAGGACACAACGGACGTCACTCCGATGGCAGAAACTGGCGATTGAACCAGGAACCCTGAAGGTTGTTGGCATGGACACTCTACACACCTTGCCGGACTGTCTTTCCACCATGTCTTAGGTCATCACTGTGGCCTCCTACGGGTCGGATGCGACCTAACACCTCCCTAGGGAGGCGTTCGGTGAGCATTCTGTCCAGATGCCCTAACCACCTCATCTGGCTCCTCTCGATGTGGAGAAGCAGCGGATTTACTCTGAGCTCCTTCCACATGACAGAACTTCTTACTACCTGTCTGTCGCCACCCGTAGGAGGAAACTCACTTTGACCGCTTGTACGCGTGATTTTGTCCTTTCGGTCATAACCTAAAGCTCATGACCATAGGTGAGGATAGCAACAAAGGTTAACCAGTAAATTGAGAGCCTTGTCTTTCAGCTCAGCTCCATCCCTACCACGACTGACAGATGAAGGGTCTGCACCACTGCAGGTGCGGCACAAATCCACTGTCGATCTCACGATCTACTCTTCTCACTCGTAAACAAGACCCTGAGGTACTTAACTAATCCTTGTAGGGTCCCCAACCCGTAGATGGCAGTCCACCCCTGTACAAAACTGTCGCATTTGTGTGATATCGATGGGAGTGTTTTCATGCATATTTGTGCGTGCTATCATAATGTACTCAAGCTAGCTTTGTTAGCATTAGCCAATATAGTAACACATATTCAAGTGTGTGTTAGTATCATTAATTTACAATGGCATTCTTCTTGTATTGTTTCTGCTTCACAAATTCCTCAGTAAATTCAACATGACATCATCGTGGAGTTATTGAGTTTGTTTAGCTAATTTGGAGAACTAGTTCCGCAAGCTAGTGGGTCCATGACGATGACTTCTGTTGTGTTTGATCAGCCGTTCTACTGCTTTGTTACAGGCAACGTCTGGAAATAATTAAGGTATGTAAATAAAAATGTACACAATGTTTCTATACAAATATCTTATTTCACAACATTTATATATGCAGCTTATAATCACGTGCAGATATATATGGAAAAATAATGTTTCCCCTAAAATGTTGTGGGTGTGGCTTATATACCGGTGCACTTTGTAGTCCGTAAAATACGGTAAATAAACAGAAAATACTATATATGTAAATAAACATTTCCAAAATCTTTCATACGGGTATGTATCTGCAGCTTAAGTCCAGTGCAGGTGATAAATGTAAACATATATATTTTTCTTCAACTTGGTGGGTGCGGCCTTAACCTGGAAATTACGTTACATGTGAACTTGGGAAACTTTTTTAAATATCAATTGCATTGTTCTGTTGCATTAGTTACATAACAAGTTGAAAAGTGAATATCAATCATAGTAAAACTTGACTTGACAATCTTAAGGTCAATTCCGACAAGAAAACAGAACCCCGATTAACAGTAAACCATCCAAGTGCTGCATCAAAATTTAATAGCACAAATTATAGCAATGTAAAATGAAAAAAGGCCTTCATTCGAAATTCTGTATCTGTTGTTCCAATGTGCAAAAAAAAAAAAAAATACTGTAAAAAAATGTAAGACTGACTTCATCTGCAATGCAGAATCATTTGCTTTGAATAACTTTCCTGAAAATATTCAATTAATTTCCATACTTTGTACTTTAATATTTATAGCACTGACTACTCTGAAATGTAAATCCATCCATCTGTCCATTTTTTACCACTTGTCACTTTTAGGGTGACGGGGGGGTGCTGGAGCTGCATTTGGGCAGTAGGCGGGGTACACCCTGGACAAGTCGCCACCTCATCGCAGATCATTGCTCTTTTATCAGACTTTCTGACAGCTCAAATTTGTGATGGATTATCTTCTGATAGAATATAAACTGCATTAAGCAAGCACACTCAAAGCATAACTAAGAGGTTGCTCACTTCAAAAGGGCACATCTCATCTCCTCATGACATGCTGTGCCAGATGCAGAGGTGGAATTGTTACATTAATGATGATTTGGCCTCAACTTGTGCCAAACGCAAATTTGGAATGTGTTTTACAGAAATTGAAAATCAAGCCATTTGCCTTGTTAATGTATACATTGGCCACATTTAAAACGAATCTCACATTGTAAATTATCCTATGAAAATAAGATATGGAAAAGCAGGAACAAGCGGTAGAAAATGGATTGATGGAAGAAACAAAAATGTATTCATATCATTACGCAATAAGCTTTTTTTTTTAGCTTTTACAATGTTGGAAAACTGGCTAACTGTCCACAACGGTGTGGACAGTTAGGGTAGTTGCAATATAGTATGTTAGTGTTTAGAGGCACACTTTGCTGCAGTTCTACAAACAATATACTGCTATTTGTCTGAAAACAACCCACCTGAAATTCAGTGTTGGTGTTGCTTATCTGATTGACATTGGGCAAAGACCCTCCATAGTACTGTGGTCGTGGCTGAGACAAACGAAGCTGCTGGACCTTCTGAAACTGCACCTGTCAGTTCACAAAAGAAAGAAAATAAATTAACCACTCACCTTGACCAGAATGGTGATGACACGGTGTTTTTTTTTACAAGAATTTGGTTGATTGTTGGTTAATTGTTTCCTAAAGGCCTACTGAAATGAGATCTTCTTATTTAAACGGGAATAGCAGGTCCATTCTATGTGTCATACTTGATCATTTCGCGATATTGCCATATTTTTGCTGAAAGGATTTAGTAGAGAACATCGATTATAAAGTTTGCAACTTTTGGTCGCTAATAGAAAAGCCCTGCCTTTACCGGAAGTATAAGCGCGTTGCAGGGTTCCACACATATTCACATTGTTTATAATGGGAGCCACCAGCAGTAACAGAAATTTGGACCGAGAAAACGACAATTTCCCCATTAATTTGAGCGAGGATTTAAGATTTGTGAATTAGGATATTGATAGTGAAGGACTAGAAGAAAAAAAAAAAAGAAAAATAAAGCGACGGTTACGGGCGACGGCAGTGTGAGCGTTTCAGATGTAATTAGACTCATTTACTAGGATAATTCTGGAAGATCCCTTATCTGCTTATTGTTTTAATAGTGTTTTAGTGAGATTGTAAAGACATACCTCGAGGTCGGATAGCAGCGGTGAACACGCAGTGTCTCAGAGAGAAGCCGAGGAGCCAAGCTTACAGCTGCCTTTTTGGACAGCTACTGCAGGAGGAAGTCCCATAATCCACTGATTTCTCCGGTAAGACTCAATATCACAATTTTCCCATCCAAAGACATGTTGATTGACGTAGAGAAAACATGTTCGCTTGACCGCTCTGCTTCACAACAAACAAACACCGGCTGTGTCTCTGTGCTAAAGACAGCTGCAATCCACCGTTTTCCACCAACAGCATTGTTCTTTATAGTCTATTATTAAATGAACAAATTGCAAAAGATTCAGCAACACAGATGTCCAAAATACTGTGTAATTATGCCATGAACAGAGACGACTTTTAGCCATGTTTGGTGCTGCGGTAATATGTCTCCTCCAACACGTGACGTCACGCGTACGCGTCATCATTCCGCAACATTTTCAACAAGAAACTCACGGGAAATTTAAAATTGCAATTTAGTAAACTAAAAAGGCCGTATTGGCATGTGTTGCAATGTTAATATTTCATCATTGATATATAAACTATGAGACTGCGTGGTCGGTAGTAGTGGGTTTCAGTAGGCCTTTAAAGTAATTGAGTCATTTAGGATTGTTGTTTATAATCCGCTTGGGATGGTTTCCTGCTGGCTCCGCTGTGAACGGGACTCTCGCTGCTGAGTTGGACCCGCTTTGGACTGGACTCTCGCGACTATGTTGGATCCATTGTGGATTGAACTTTCACAGTATCATGTTAGACCCGCTCGACATCCATTGCTTTCCTCCTCTCTAAGGTTCTCATAATCATTATTGTCACAGACGTCCCACTGGATCATTATTGTCACCGATGTCCCACTGGGTGTGAGTTTTCCTTGCCCTTATGTGGGCCTACCGAGGATGTCGTGGTGGTTTGTGCAGCCCTTTGAGACACTAGTGATTTAGGGCTATATAAGTAAACATTGATTGATTGATTGATTGATCAAATGGCACAAAATTGCTTGTTCTTTTGTGAGAAGATAAAACATGTATATTTCAGCTGCCATCCAAAAATAATAAAATCATAGGCTTCCTTCCAACCTATCAAAGGGCCAATATTCAAATCATAAAAATACAGACATTATTTAACATTATCAATAAATTCACAGAGAAGGAAGTCAAATGGGATATGCAATCGTGGTAGTCGGAGGTTATAATCAGATTGTAAGTAATGCATCCAAACAAGAGCAAAATAAAAAAAAAACAAAGTCTGCATTTTATTGAAAACTGCATTTTAAACTAAGACTTTACATCAGCTGATTAAAATCCATCCATCCATCCATCATCTTCCGCTTATCCGAGGTCGGGTCTCGGGGGCAGCAGCCTAAGCAGGGAAGCCCAGACTTCCCTATCTCCAGCCACCAAAATCTTAAACGGGAACCGTAATTTGGGGGAATGTTTGCCTATCATTCACAATCAATAAGAAAAGTATTCATCATATGTTTTTTTTCCATGCATTTTAACTTGTAAAAAAAATGCGAGCAAAAATCAGCTAACAATGAAGCTAATGAGATTGGCTACATTCCACCTTTAAAGCGTTTAAAAAAACCTCCAAAAGTCCTCCATCAAATTTTTTACAAACATTTTGTTATTATATTTGTTATGTAGTAACATTCACAATAACATTCAATATTTACATATTTTAGTCATTTTTATTACACGGTAGGGCTGGGCGATATATCGATATACTCAATATATCGCAGGTTTGTCTCTGTGCAATATGGAAAATGACTATATCGTGATATTCGAGTACACGTTCTCACGCAGTTACTTTTAGCTGTGGGCATTACACTACAGGCTCTTCTCGCTCGTTCCCATCTCTCCTTTTCACAGACAGCAAGTGCACCTTCTTACACACGTCACGTCATACGTCACATACGTATACGCCCTCGCTGAACAGAGAGGTAGCAGCATGGCTAACGTTAGCTGTGATGCTAGCAGAACCGTAATTGGTAATACGAGAGAAAGAAGGTGCGAATGAAGGAAGAATTATTTCCTAAGAAAACAGCAGGGGGTCCATCATCTGGCGGTGGTTTGGCTTCAAGTGGGAATATGTAGAACAAACAACTGTAATAAGTCAGGCAGATGCCGTCTTTTTGTTTTCAGGCTGCAGTTAGCATCATTAAGGGCCTTGATATGGGTCAACGATCATCTTGTGTCTGCATGGTCTAGCGCGTCGGTCTTTCAGCTAAGAACAGGTGACTTGATTTGAGGTCTACCACTTAACTTTTTAAAATTTAAATCTCTCTCTTAGTGCGTCAAAAAGCTTATTTGCCAAGTAGACGCCAATACCCTATGACTGACACTGTACCACTCATCCAAGGGAACGACAGCTAATATTCTTGGTCATATTCTCAAACTGCCTGATAACAAAACTTGCTAGATCCTAGGTCATTAAATGGCGGACCGTAGTTCTAGTCCAAAGACAGACGCCGTTCTAAATGGACTGGGACCTATAACCAAAGAATTATATACTTTACGTTTTGACAAGATGAGTGAGCAAGAAACAGAAAAATAAATACACATAGCAATCTCAAAAAAAAAAAAAGGGAAGTGAACAGTGAAAATAAACCATCCAACCCAGAGTAGACACTCATTTCTGTTATTTGTTCCCTCTGGAAGCACACAGCCAGTTTGCCTAATATGCTCAGAGGCCGTGGAACTCACAACTCTGACAATATGAAATTCCACTATGAGACAAAGCACAAAGTTCTTTACCAAACATACCCACTTAGGTATCAGCTGATGTTACAGAAAATAATCACATCTCAGATGCCCAACAGAAACAATCCATCTGAATCCTGACCAAACAGCTGCTAAGAATTCTTCTCTCAGACCATTCCAGACCTGCCAGGACAAGCTATATAGCTTGACAGTCAGTTGTTGATTATAGGCAGAAGTTGATAAAACTACAAAGCTGCTTCAATATACAGTATATATATATATACATATATATATATATATATATATATATATATATATATATATATATATATATATATATATATATATATATATATATACAGTAACTGCAGAGACTTCAAAGAAAAAGCCTCAATGTTTCTTACATTTTATTGGAAACCATTCTAAAAGATACTTGGAGCAGTTCGTTTTCGTCCTTGAATGTATTATAGCACCCAAGGCTACTTGTAATTAAAAACAATTCTTCAAGTGAAGTGTACAGATACTGCACTTGATAGCTTTAAAAGTGTCATGCTACAGATAGTTAAAAGTGTGGAACAGTGCAGAAAGGCAGTACATGAAGTTTTAGTCCAAATGATATAATATTAATTTTTTAGTTTTGATGTGGTAAAACAAATTGGTCTTATTGCCTTATTGTTTGCCCACGCACTCTTCAGAGTATACTTGTCTTTTTTTTTGATGGGCTGATGAGTTAAATCCAAACCAAGTCCAAATGATGGATGTTGCACTGGTATTTTTCACCAACCCCTCCTGTTGGCTTTCAGTCATGTTGAATTATTACTTCCACAATGTGTTGCAGCTTTTCACTGTCAATTTTGCAGGTCACAGCTAAATTACATCACCGGCATGCTTTGTTTTCAAATAATTAAAAACTCTGCCATAGGCCAAATGTATATTGTTTATTGAACATTATCTATATTGCCCATTACTGATAGGCAATAATATGTGTCTCATTTGTAGTAATTACAATTCCAATTTGGTAAATATAGTTAGATATTAAATGATACGATATAGTCATAGTTAAATACATAATTGGTATTGACTGTGCAAATAATTGCAAGTATTAGCATTTTGTTTGGTGTCTTGTAATCGGATAGAACTGTAAGTAGAGTCATTCTGTGCCGAACATTTACACTGTCATTGTGACACGGCAGCAAAGAAAAAAAAGGGGTTTTCTAGCTTTTAATATGGCAAGAGTTTTGAACAGCACAAGCAGAGCCTCTAGCAAAGCACCAATGCTCTTGAGGTGGGACACCACACTACGGTGATGTCTTTCAGCTTTAGAAAAGGTGAGCACAAGATTTCACCATGCACCACAATTGCCACAAGTTCATGTAGCATGTTTTCATAATTCCCAAGTCTAGAGATTGCTGTATAGGTGGAGTGAGGTACATGATCACCCAGGTGTTATACTGCCCGTAATTAGAATGCACAGAGCATGTCATATAGTGTATACAATAAAATTAGGTGCAAATAGTTTTCAAGCACAGGTCCGGAACATCATAATAACTTAGGTTATGGTATAGTGTGTGGTATACTGTACTATATATATATATATATATATATATATATATATATACACAGGATATATACATATGCATACATATGTATATATCCTGTGGCAGCAATTCAAGGAAGGAAATACGGTATATATATACATATATATATATACATATATATACACACACTATATTAAATTTAATTTTCGGTAACACTTTAGTATGGAGAACACATATTCACCATTAGTTAGTTGCTTATTAACATGCAAATTAGTAACATATTGGCTCTTAATTAGTCATTATTAAGTTCTTATTAATGACTTATTCTGCATGGCCATATTATACAACTAGTAAGCCAATAACTAAGAGTCTTACCTCATTAACCTCAGAATTATTCCTTATTAGTCATCCTAACCCTAACCCTTATATGTTTCCGTAGTGTCCAAGTAACTCTAAATTAAATCTTTGTTACTTTAATAAGCAACTCATTAATGGTGAGTATGTACCCCATACTAAAGTGTTACCAAATGTATTTGTATTTAAATGTATCAGCAATATTATATTAAATAATCATACAACTATATATTAAATAATCTTACAACAGAAATTATGTTTCTTTCTTTACCATCCATCAACTTCCGCCTATCCAAAGTCTGGTCACAGGCACAGCAGCCAAACCTGACACGTCCAGACTTCCCTCTCCCCATCTACTTCGTTGAGCTCTTCCCGGGGGATCCCGGGGTGCTTCCAAGCCAGCTTGGAGACATAGTCTCTCCACCGTGTCATGGGTCATCCCCATGGTCTCCTACCCGTCGGACGCGCCCTAAAACACCCCCGCAGGGAGGCGTTCAGGGGGCATTCTGACCGAGCTACCTCATCTGGCTCCTCTCAATGTGGAAGAGCAGTGGCTGTACTCTGAGCTCCTCCCGAATGACAAAGCTTCTCACCCTATCTCTAAGGGAGAGCCCCGCCATCAGACTGAGGAAACCCATTTTGACCGATTGTGCCCGTGATCTTGTCCTGTTGGTCATAACCCAAAGCTCATGACCATACGTGAGGATGGGAACGTAGATCGACCGGTAAGTTAAGAGCTTTGCCTTTCGGCGTAGCTCCTTCTTCACCACGATGGGCCAATACATGGTCCGCATTTCTGCAGACGCTGCACTGCTTTGCCTGTTGAACTCTTCCACTTGGGGCAGGATCTCCTCCCCAACCCGGGGATGGCACTCCACCCATTTCCGGGCGAGAACCATGAACTCGAACTTTGAAGTTCTGATTTCCATCTCAGTCGCTTCACATTTAGCTGTGAACCGATCCAGTGAGAGCTGAAGATCTTGGTCAGATGAAGCCAACAGGACCACATCACCCACAAAAAGCAGAGACCAAATCCTGCAGCCAGCAAATCGGATCCCCTCAACGCCCTGACTGCATGCACCCAGACATTCTGTCCATAAAAGTTGTAAACGTAATCGGTGACAAAGGGAAGCCCTGACAGGAGTACAACCCTCAGTGGAAAGAAGTCTAACTTACTGCTGGCAATGCGGACCAAGCTCTTTCTCAGTATCGCCGGAGTGGAAGAGAGACCAATCCCCAATCATAGGACTGGTTTCAGAGCCCTCGCTGTGCGTTGAAGTGAGACCGACTAGATTCAGCCAGAACTTCTCTACCTCGTGCACCAGCTCAGGCTACTTCCTTCTCAGCGAGGTGATGTTCACGTCCCAAGAGCTAGCTTCTGTAGCCGAAGATCGGGCCGCCAAGGACCCAGCCTTTAACTGCTGCCGAGCTCATAGAGCACCTGACATATATTCCCCCTCATATATGTGTTGAGCCCAGTGGAGGGGGGACCAATGATTCCTCTTTGGCTGTGTCCAGCCACCAGGTGCTTGCCATCGAGCCCCACCTCCAGGCCCGGCCCCAGAGGGAGGCCACAGTGACTAGGGATGAGGTTCGTTAAGAAATGATCAATGTTAATGCAATTATGGAATCCTCTTATCGAACCGATTCCTTGTCGAATCTCTTATCGAATCCAGATAGGTATTTGTGTGTGAACTGAGTTCCAAAAGCCATAGATGTTATGTGACTGGGCCGGCACGCTTTTTATATGGAGGAAAGGCGGACGTAATTGAGGACAACATGCGGATGTTAAAGGGTGAAGGTTTCAGGTGAGAGAGGATGCTAAAGGCACAACCCCAGTGAGCATATAGTGCTGCTATGTGCGTTGTAAATAAAAAGAATTGCTGACAAACAAATCACCAACATGGATGAGGTGCCGCTCACTTTTGAAATCCCGGTGAAGCACACTGTGGAGAAGAAGGGGACCAGCACGGTAGCGAATCGATACGCACAACGGGGCAAGAGAAGTCGGGCTTTTACTGTTGTGCTAGCTTGCTATGCTAATAGACAGAAACTGCCACCTATGGTGATTTTCAAGGGGAAGACGCTGCCGAAAGAAAAGTTTCCACCTGGAGTCATCATTAAGGCATGACGAAGGAACTCACATGGGTGTGAACAGAACGTTCAAAGTGAAGTTGTGAGCGTCATGAGAGCGATGGATGACAGACGAACACAGCTTCACCAAAACTGGGAGACAGAGTCGGGCGAGTTATGCCACAATTTGTGAATGGATCGTGG
Organism: Nerophis ophidion; assembly: GCF_033978795.1. NCBI lineage: Eukaryota > Metazoa > Chordata > Actinopteri > Syngnathiformes > Syngnathidae > Nerophis > Nerophis ophidion. The sequence goes on from NC_084635.1 coordinate 24,049,245, forward strand.
ATGCTTGAGCTAAAGTGTCTGCTTGCACTGTTGTTCGAGCTTTTGCAAAAGCCGGCATCTTTTCCAAGGAGCCCCACAACAACGAGAATGACTTTCTAAATGAGGAGAGGGAATCTGGCGTGTTTGATGGAGAACTTGCCCAGCTGTTCATTTCGGCCACAGAAGATAAGTACTTTAATGGATTTGTGGATAAGGATTGATCATAAATAATGTGAGTATATTGATAAATACTTCAATAAAGTACAACCGAAGTCAGCATCCATGCATGCTGGCGTATGTTTTAAGCTAACGTATGTTTTAAGCTAGCGTATTGTTTAACCATGCCTGCGCCCAAAAACACACTGCGCCTTATTTATGCGTTAATTACAGAAATAGCACACGTAACTGACACAGCGCCTTTTAACACGGTGCGCCATATGGTCGCAGAAATACGGTATGGTGGTTTCGTTAATGGGAACTGGTTTTCAAAAAGGGATTTTAATCCATGGAATCAGTTCTTTTCTTATCGAGGCATCAGGAGAACAGGTTTTCGAACATCATCCCTAACAGTGACCCGCATCCATGCGAGCAAAACCTTGGTCCTCAATTTTAGGTATTCACAGAAGTCTTTCTTTCTTAGAATTTTTTAATGTTTGGCTTTTATTAATGTTTATGTAACATTTGAAAAATATATACAAGGCTGCAATACATATATTAACTGTATAGATTTTAGGGTGTATATTCCACCTTTGTGCCTATTAGGGATGTAATGATATGAAAATTTTATATCACAATTATCATGACCAAAATTATCATGGTTATCATTAGGGACATATACAGAGTACCGGTATTTTTTGGGACGTTATGGGGGACCGTTTTCTGCACATATGATGGATACGGCTATCGATATATATTTTTTTAATCTAGCTGACCGTTGTAAGTATGACACGCTGACCACATTCATTTAAAGTGCCGCAGCTATGCATTAAAAACAAAAATACACGGTTAGGATCTGATAATCAGCTTGAAATAATCACAAAACAAGAAAACAACACCAAACAAAATTTTGTAACAACAATATTTTCTCCTCAAAAGTCCCTTAAAGTCACGCTGTCAGTTTGAACCCTAGCATACTATTAAGAAGCATATATCAACATAATTCAATTTTGCAGTTTTCCAAATCAAGCAAACAAGCAGTCTTTACATATTTTTGCTTTACAAAGACGCCAATCATGGTACAGTAGGTCAAAGACTTCAGCCCCAGTTCGACTTAACTACAACCCTTCTGATTGTATACACTACACTATTCAGTTCAACAGCGCCAGGCGTAAACCTTAAAGCAGCCAATTCAAATTCCAGCTGTTTGCTTTGAAATATGTTCAATGCCAACCTCTCCCTCTTTCCGTCCGCAAGGAGGTCACAGACCGTTCATATCTGAATGATAACTTCAAATTGCCTTGGCCTCAAAGCCACATCCTTTTTCAAAGACCACCTCAGAGCTGATAGAAAGAGCACAATGAGCATCGATCCATCCATTTTCTACCGCTTATTCCCTTTGGGGTTCGGGGGGCGCTGGCGCCAACCTCAGCTACAACCGGGCGGACGGCGGGGAATGAGCATGTTATTATATTTTTTTTTTCATACAGCAAAAAGTTGGTGCTGTAAAAGGAAAAGACTACAGAGTATATGTTTTTTACTATACGTCTGGTTCGCTAAAGCTGTCGATGGCTACCAGTAGCTCGCCACCCCTTTTCGAGTAGTTTGCCAGTGTACGGAGTAGCTCTCAGAAGGTTGGAGACCCCTGATGTAAATTCATCCTGGTCATGGTAAACTACAAACATTTTATCCTGGGAACTTCTTCTTGGCTGAGTGAACTGTCGCTATGCAAAAAAAGCCATTCACCTGTCACACCTAGCAACAAGGCACTCCCATGTGACCAGATCCCAGGAAACACACCAATACATCAGAGACCCGGCCCTAAAATTCTGAAATAAAAATGTCTTGCAGACTAAAAGGTAGTCCATTTGCCAAAATGCAACTTCTGCAGATGATCTTTATTTGGAAATTGATCAACCGCACACGCAATTCGGTTCAGAGGAATAAGGGTAGTTTTTAAAAGACCTATTGTAACTTTAAAGGCCTACTGAAACCCACTACTACCCACCACGCAGTCTGATAGTTTATATATCAATGATGAAATATTAACATTGCAACACAAGCCAATACGGCCTTTTTAGTTTAGTAAATGGCAATTTTAAATTTCCCGTGAGTTTCTTGTTGAAAACGTCGCGGAATGATGACGTGTGCGCGTGACGTCTCGGACAGTTAGAAAATATTAGCGCTGCGCACACACACAGCTAATAGTCGTTGGTTTAACCGCATAATTACACAATATTTTGGAGATCTGTGTTGCTGAATCCTTTGCAATTTGTTCAATTAATATTGGAGAAGTCAAAGTAGAATGATGGAGTTGGGAAGCTTTGGCCTTTAGCCTTTAGCCACACAAACACACGGTGATTCTTCGTTTAAAATTTACGAAGGTGAAACTGTACTATGGATCACAGCGAACATGGATCCCAACCGAATGTCAACCAGCAGGTTTCGGTGAGAAAATTGTGGTAAAAAGTCGCATCTTACCGGATATCAGCTGAGCTTGTGCCGCCCATACAGCTGCCGTCGACTTCTCTGAGACACTAGTTGCGTCAACACACCCGTGGACACACACCTCCGATTATCAGGTACTGGTAAACTCACTAAAACACTAGCGACACAATAGAATATAAGGGATTTCCCAGAATTAACCTAATAAATGTGTCTAAAAACATCGGAATCCGTCCCAATGTAATCACGTTTTTTTTTTTTTTCTAGTCCGTCGCTATCAATATCCTCAAACATGAATCTTTCATCCTCGCTCAAATTAATGGGGAAATTGTCGTTTTCTCGGTCCGAATAGCTGTTTTTGTTGGAGGTTCCCATTAAAAGCAATGTGAATATGTGAGGAGCCATCTACATGTGACGTCATCGTCTGCGACTTCCGGTAGAGGCAGGGCTTTTCTCTTAGCACCGAAAGGTGCAAACTTTATCGTGGATGTTCTCTACCAAATCCTTTCAGCAAAAATATGGCAATATCGCAAAATGATCAAGTATGACACATGGAATGGACCTGCTATCCCCGTTTGAATAAGAAAATCTCATTTCAGTAGGCCTTTAAACATCCTTGTACATCAGGGGTCCTCAACCTGTTTTTTAAACAGCAGGTAGAAGCTCCTGGTTTTTCAGCAATTTAACATTGAAAAATCAGCACCAAAAAAAGCACCATTTAAAGATGTTTTAGCGTTTAAAGAATTGAAGAATGATCAAAAGAGTTGACATAAATACATACCCAATTCATCCAAATGAATCACTGTCTGTTTCAGTCACTATGTTATTTAGTCACTGCAGTAATTACAACTTGTGCTCACAGCCACAAGAACCACATGACTCAGCAAACTCTTTACAGTATATACAACCTTGTGTTCACTTCACAGCCACAGATGGTTCATCTAATTATTCACATTATTTACACAATACTTTGCTTCATTCGCACATTACTTTGGCATTTTTGCTTTGAAGGCTCTGACTTGATTGACCCTTGCTGGCAAATTTCTGAGCAGCTTGCATTTTCCTTTTTGTTTCTGCTTTAGTGGATTCTGCCTTGGATTGTATAGCCAATGTACGTATATTCGACTCCCTCTCCAGTTCTAACTGCTCCAAATGCAAAAATCATAAAAAGTAAAAACAATGTTTATTCTATTAACTAACTTCTTTTACCTGAGTAACAATTTGTGATTTTTTTGCATGAAATAACGCATATCTTGCACTCATGTTTATGTTTCAAATGATTCAACTATTCAATGCCAAAACATAAACAGTAGAAATAATGAACAACATTTTAGCTAATGTCTTTTTGTAAAACACCAATGAAAATGAAATGTAGCATTTAGACAGGCTGTACTATAGCAAAAGCCATCACATGTCTGCCACTAACATGCGTTTGGGCTGGGCGATATATCGATATACAATATAAATCGCGGGTTTGTCTCTGTACGATATAGAAAATGACTATATCATAATATTCGAGTAGACGCAGATGTTTTTAGCTGCGGGCATTAGACTACAGGCTCTCCTCGCTCTTTCCTGTGTCTCCTTCTCACAGACAAGCAGGCGCACATTCTTACATACGTCACATACTGTTAAGTCACATGTCACATACGTACACGCCCTCGCCCAGCAGAGAGGTAGCGGCGTGGCTAACGTTAGCTGTGATGCTAGCGGGTTGTTGCGAGAGAAAGAAGGTGCGAATCTCGTAACAAATAAAGGAAGAATTAATTCCCAAGAAAAACAGGCCCATCGTCTGGCGGTTGTTCGGCTTCAAGCGGGAATATGTCGAATAGACAACTTTAATTTGTCAAGTGTGGGACACAAGCGTTGCTACCAAAAGTAGCATTACTGCTAATATGTAGCATCATTTGAAAAGTCACCTGCTAATACCTTTAATAAACACAGTTTTGGTAAATTGACTTAGTTGTGTTTTCCTTCTCTGCATGAAAGTTTAAAAGTAGCCTATATTAGTGCAGTATGAACAAGAATGTTGAATGTAGACACATAGAATCACCATACTGCTGTGATTATATGTATCCAGTGTTCATTCAAGGCTAAGGCAAAATACAGAGAAATATATCATGTATCGCAATATGGCCTAAAAATATTGCGGTATTAAAAAGGCAATATTGCCCAGCCCTAATTCCACGCTTCCATGTCTAGAGCAGTTTTGATTTGGGCTTACATGGTAAACAACTCAAATGAATGTTGTGGGCGTTGTTTTATCCAGACACATACAGTACATTTGTCCAAATGTGGCCAAGTACCGGTATGGTATGGTCTTTATTGTCATCAAACAAGTAGAACAACAATTTGTTTTCAGCTTAGACAAACCGTCTACAGGGCTACGGAATAAGAACGCTGATGGGTCGCATTGTGAATTTCCTGGATGTCGTTTACATCGCTAAAAGAAAAATCTAAGGACGAGAATCGCTCTGCCATCTTCCACTAGTTTTTTCAATATCTAATTTCCCGCTTGAATATTCCGTCTTCTCTTCTCCAACTCTCTCGTCGTCATTTGGGATGTGCGTATCTGTTGAGAAATCCCTTCCTGGTTCCATGACCCGCCCTATCTTGCCTCTGATTGGTCTGTCCGTAATGTTTTGCCCTAATCTTAACCAATCGTGACTAATTCTAACCAATCATCATTGATGTTTACCGTACATGTTGTCCCCTGCCCCGTAAAATTATTTCTTTTCTCCCTCTCTCTTATTCTTAGCTAACCGCTACATGGGTCTAAAAATAGCTAAGCTACAAAAATTGACACCTGTTTATTAAGGAGCCAAGCTACTGCCAAGCTACTGGGAAATGTAGGAAGTTAAAAAGTTTTAATGGAAAACTATCGTTTTCACCACTGCAGCCGTAAACCAGAATGGATTACCGAAGACCGTACTCATTACGGGAAAACCGTAGTTGTTGGCAAGTATGGCAAAGAGACGAATCAAGATTTTAACACACATTGTAGGTCGGAAAAAACTAAGAAAAACTGAAAATGTATTTTCATTGTTTTTACAGAGATGAAAAAAAAAGACGGATTTCCGACTATAGAGGGAAAAATCACATGCCACCGGTTTAATGTGAGCGTTATATTCACGGACCGGCTTTCCCTGTGTGGCAGAAAAAAACAGCAAAAAAATTTGCATGAAAAATTAACTCACCATAACTACAGATGTCCGATAAAATCAGGCTGCCGATATTTTTGTCCGATAAATGCTTTATAATGCAATATCGGAAATTATTGGTCTCCAAGTTGTCTATCGGTTTAAAAAAGTTAAATGTATGACTTTTTAGAACGCCGCTGTTTACACGGACATAGGGAGAAATACAGAGCACCAATAAACCTTAAAGGCACTGCCTTTGCGTGCCGGCCCAATCACATAATATCTACGGCTTTTCACACTTACAAGTGAATGCAATTCATACTTGGTCAATAGCCATACAGGTCACACTGAGGGTAGCCGTATAAACAACTTTAACACTGTTACAAATATGCGACACACTGTGAACCCACACCAAACAAGAATGACAAACACATTTCGGGAGAACATCCGCACCGTAACACAACATAAACACAACCGAACAAAAACCCAGAACTCCTTGCAGCACTAACTCTTCCGTAACGGTACAGTATACAGGAGAAGGTCATATTGTTTTATAAGTATCTCCACCATGCCTACATGTGTCATGCTGATTTCGGCAAATTGTCAAGGCTGCAATATCGGTATAGTATTGGAAGTAAATGGTAAATCGATTTTACTTGTGTAGCGCTTTTCTACCTTCGAAGTACTCAAAGCACTTTAACACTATTTCCACATTCAAACACACATTCACACACTGATTGCGGGAGCTTCCATGCAAGGCCCTAACCACGACACATCAGGAGCAAGGGTAAAGTGTCTTGCTAAAGGACACAGCGGATGTGACTAGGATGGCGAACACTGGGTATCGAAACCAGGAACCCTCTACCAACCGAAGATTCTAGCGGGAACTCTCGTTCAACCCTTTTTCATTACGCTTGCACCTCCTGGTACCCCAGCACCTCTAAACCCCTCAAATCTAGACTCCAAACATCCCTGAACAAGCTAATCAGGTTACTTCTAGACCTCCACCCCAGATCACACCTCACTCCTACCCACTTCTCCAAAGTGGGCTGGCTCAGGGTGGAGGACAGAGTCAAACAACTTGCACTGAGCCTAGTCTATAAAATCCGCTACACCTCCCTGTACAGGTCAAACTACTTCCTTAACGTAAATGACCGCCATAACCACAACACCAGGGGGAGCTCCACAAACCACGTTAAACCCAGATTCCGATCTAACAAAGGTCTTAACTCATTCTCTTTCTATGCCACATCAATATGGAATGCACTCCCAACAGGTGTAAAAGTAAGTGCGTCTCTATCTTCCTTTAAAACCGCACTAAAATAATACCTCCAGGCAACTTCAACCCTTTACTAACACCCTCCCCCCTTCACATTCCATCTCCCCGGATTGTAAATAACCAAATGTAAATAATCAAAAGTATTTCTAATGTATATACTTGTTCTTATGCTATTTGAATTCACTATGTTTTCTGCTCGCTGTACATATCCTATGAAGTCAGACCTACACTGTTTTAAGGTCCATTTCTCTGATGATGCAATTGTTGATGACTGACGTGCTGATATCAACCAAACCCTCCTCATCCCACCTCCCAGATTGTAAATAATGTAAACAATGTATATACCCTGATGATTAACTTGTGTGATGACTGTGTTATGCTGATAGTATATATTTGTACCATGAATTGATTTACGTGGACCCCGACTTAAACAAGTTGAAAAACTTATTCGGGTGTTACCATTTAGTGGTCAACTGTACGGAATACGTACTGTACTGTGCAATCTACTAATAAAAGTTTCAATCAATCAATCAATCAATGGACAAAGATAAGACCTTCTGGAGGAAAGTTATGTGGTCAGATGAAAGAAAAATTTAGCTGTTTGGCCATAATTAAGTGTATTCCTGGGGCCACAGCACATGACATTGAAGCTAATCTTAGGGAGCTAACTCGCAACAGGCCTAATAAACAACGTACGACAGGCTAATCGCACCACTAGCTAAGCAAACATTAAGTAGTTGTACACTTTGGCTCCAATGACATTAGGATGAGACAGTCAAAGATTACAAAGAGAAACATAGTTCGGACTTGTAATCTCTCTAGAAAGATGTCTAAGCATCGAGTACTTGTCTCAGGCCCCCTGCCTGCGAGAGGCAACGATGAGAGGTATAGCATCTTAGTCTCGCTTAACAAGTGGCTGGGTAGGTTTTGTAGAGAACAGGGACTAACGTTAATTGATAATTGGCCTTCATTCTGGGGAAAACCGGACTTGCTGATGAGGGATGGCCTTCAGCTTAAACGGGAAGGCGCCATCACTCTATCTAGAAACATAGCTCACTGGTTGAGTCACTCTTGACTACACTAGAGCAAGCTCGGACACAGGCAATTAGTGTATATTAGTGAAAAATTCCTGCACGCGTAGTATTTCCTTTTAGCATGGAAAATTGTATTGCTTTTCTGGTTGACCTATGACATCACACCAAAACAATATTCCTAAATCAATAATTCATTTAAATCATTATAATAAGTATTAATAATTTTCTAACAAGAATAATGATTAGATTTTTTATGAAAATAATATTAATTGTCGAATAAATAACAATATTATAATTTTTCAGCATGTGGCCCTTGGTGGAAAAAGTTTGGACACCCATGTGCTAATAGGCATCACTGTTTACAAATATTAATCATCATAATCATCATTATTATGAAACTCTTAGCGGTCTTGTCCTGCTTTAAAGAAACGTTGACTGGTATTTTACCACTGGCATTCATGTCATTATTCATGGAAGGAGAATTCACAGGGATTTTTTTTTTTTATTTGTGGAAATTAATAAAAAATAATATTCAACCATTTTCTACCGCCTGTCCCGTTCGGGGTCGCGGGGGTTCGCTGGAGCCTATCTCAGCTGCATTCGGGCGGAAGGCGGGGTACATCCTGGACAAGTCGCCCCCTCATCGCAGGGCCAACACAGATAGACAGACAACATTCAAACTCACATTCACACACTAGGGCCAAATTAGTGTTTCCAATCAACCTATTGGGAGGAAGCCGGAGTACCCGGAGGGAACCCACGCATTCACGGGGAGAACATGCAAACTCCACACAGAAAGATCCCGAGCCAGGGATTGAACCAAGGACAACTCAGGACCTTGGTATTGTGAGGCACATGCACTAATATCCATCCATCCATCCATTTTCTACCGCTTATTCCCTTTTTTGGTGTTGCGGGGGGCGCTGGCGCCTATCTCAGCTACAATCGGGCGGACTAATATCCATCAAGACTAAATGTGGTATGCACGCTTCCTCCAGAATATGTTAATGCATATAATGAAAGCAAGTCAAAAGAAAAATCTATTAAATAATGCAAGCATGAATGATAAGCAAGCGAGGTCTGGGCGAGTTAGCACCGCTGGCCCGGCCAACCAGGTTCAAAGGACGACAGGAGGAGAGAAGAGATGGATGTGTCAGCCGTCATGCTAAGCGTGAGTCCTGGAGTAAAATAATGCAGCTCGTTAAGTAAAATGTTAGACCATGAAAAAATTGTTTGCATGTTGGCTTGACTTTGAATTCAACCTTAATTAACTTTTTTTTAGGTTTTTGTTAAGAGTGCTTGCTGGGTTTTCATATGTATTAATTTTCGCATGATTTTTTTTTGACGAATATGTCAAATATAGTCAGTGCTGATTTTAATATACAGTCAAACATTGCGTGTGACAAATGAGACAGTTTGCAGATTCGTGTGCACAAACTACGTATCTCAGCACTCAGCCTCTCAGCTTTTTAAAAAATTAAGTACGACTTCAAAATAATCAACAGGGCCAAGGTAAGTCGCATCCCCAGTACTTTAAAAAAGTAGGTGAGAAACACTCAAGAAATAACTTGTAACAATGTACAAAGTCTGCAAAAAAAGTAAAAGTGATGTTAAGGGTAACAGCATTTTTCCTTTTACTTTTGTCTCTCATTCACAATCCTTATGTAAGAAAAGAAAATAATACAAACCCCGTTTCCATTTGGTAGGTAAGTAGGTAGGTAGGTAGGTGGGTAGGTAGGGAGGTAGGTCTTTATTGTCATTGCAACAGGTAAATAGTGTACAGAGGAATTATTTTATTGTACCATATGTCCCGGCAAGAAATCTGCATTCAAAGGACTCCGGCTTATTAGTGATTCCCAAAGCCCAAAAAAAGTCTGCGGGCTATAGAGCTTTTTCATTTCGGGCTCCAGTACTCTGGAATGCCCTCCCGGTAACAGTTTGAGATGCCACCTCAGTAGAAGCATTCAAGTCTCACCTTAAAACTAATTTGTATACTCTAGCCTTTAAATAGACTCCCTTTTTAGACCAGTTGATCTGCCCTTTCTTTTCTTTTTCTTCTATGTCCCACTCTCCCCTGTGGAAGGGGTCCGGTCCGATCCGGTGGCCATGTACTGCTTGCCTGTGTATCGGCTGGGGACATCTCTGCGCTGCTGATCCGCCCCCGCTTGGGATGGTTTCCTGCTGGCTCCGCTGTGAACGGGACTCTCGCTGCTGTGTTGGATCCGCTTTGGACTGGACTCTCGCGACTGTGTTGGATCCATTATAGATTGAACTTTCACAGTATCATGTTAGACCCGCTCGACATCCATTGCTTTCCTCCTCTCCAAGGTTCTCATAGTCATCATTGTCACCGACGTCCCACTGGGTCATTATTGTCACCGATGTCCCACTGGGTGTGAGTTTTCCTTGCCCTTATGTGGGCCTACCGAGGATGTCGTAGTGGTTTGTGCAGCCCTTTGAGACACTAGTGATTTAGGGCTATATAAGTAAACATTGATTGATTGATTTTAAAGAGCCTGTTGGATGCTGTTGGCCTACATTCTGGGGAAAACCGGTATTGTGTTAGATATAAATATAAACGGAAAACAATGATTTGACAATTATTTTCAATCCATATTCAGTTGAATATGCTGCAAAGACAACATATTTGATGTTCAAACTGATAAACTTTTTTTTTGCAAATAATCATTAAATTTAGAATTTGATGCCAACAACACGTGACGAAGAAGTTGAGAACGGTGGCAATAAACACTGATAAAGTTGAGGAATGCTCATCAAACACTTATTTGGAACATCCCACAGGTGTGCAGGCTAATTGGGAATAGGTGGGTGCTATGTTTGGGTATAAAAACAGCTTCCCAAAAAATGCTCAGTCTTTCACAAAAAGGGATGGGGCGAGGTACACCTCTTTGTCCACAACTGCGTGAGCAAATAGTCAAACAGTTCAAGAACAACGTTTCTCAAAGTGCAATTGCAAGAAATTTAGGGATTTCAACATCTACGGTCCATAATATCATCAAAAGGTTCAGAGAATCTGGAGAAATCACTCCACGTAAGCGGCATGGCCGGAAACCAACATTGAATGACCGTGACCTTCGATCCCTCAGACGGCACTGTATAAAAAACCGACATCAATCTCTAAAGGATATCACCACATGGGCTCAGGGACACTTCAGAAAACCACTTTCGCTAAATACAGTTCATCGCTACATCTGTAAGTGCAAGTTAAAGCTCTACTATGCAAAGCGAAAGCCATTTATCAACAACATCCAGAAACGCAGCAGGCTTCTCTGGGCCCGAGATCATCTAAGATGAACTGATGCAAAGTGGAAAAGTTTTCTGTGGTATGACGAGTCCACATTTCAAATTGTTTTTGGAAGTATTCGACATTGTGTCATCCGGACCAAAGGGGAAGCGAACCATCCAGACCGTTATCGACGCAAAGTTCAAAAGCCAGCATCTGTGATGGTATGGGGGTGCATTAGTGCCCAAGGCATGGGTAACTTACACATCTGTAAAGGCACCATTAATGCTGAAAGGTACATACAGGTTTTGGAACAACATATGCTGCCATCTAGGCGCCGTCTTTTTCATGGACGACCCTTCTTATTTCAGCAATACAATGCCAAGCCACATTCAGCACGTGTTACAACAATTTGGCTTCGTAAAAAAAAGAGTGCGGGTACTTTCCTGGCCCGCCTACAGTCCAGACCTGTCTCCCATCGAAAATGTTTGGCGCATTTTGAAGCGTAAAATACGACAGCGGAGACCCCGGACTGTTGAACGACTGAAGCTCTACATAAAACAAGAATGGGAAAGAATTCCACTTTCAAAGCTTCAAAAATTAGTTTGCTCAGTTCCCAAACATTTATTGAGTGTTGTTAAAAGAAAAAGTGATGTAACACAGTGGTGAACATGCCCTTTCCCAACTACTTTGGCACGTGTTCCAGCAATGAAATTCTAAGTTAATTATTCTTTGCAAAAAGAATTAAGTTCATGAGTTTGAACATCAAATATCTTGTCTTTGTAGTGCATTCAACTGAATATGGGTTGAAAAGGATTTGCAAATCATTGTATTCCGTTTATATTTACATCCAACACAATTTCCTAACTCATATGGAAACGGGGTTTGTATATTTTTCTATTTATGTTCTAACAAGTGTAATAAACACCAGCAAAAGTCAGCTAACAATGGAGCCAATGGGAGTTGCTTTCTTTGCCTATAAGCGCTCTAAAAACATCCGAACCCTCCATCATTGTTTAATATTCATGCTCTAAGTATACATAGTATGTAATCTAGTAACAGCCACATTTATAATAACATGTCATATTTATATATTCTGGTCATTTTAACTGGTCATTTTAAGCATATGGTGTGTATTGATTCAACGGACGCATCACAACGTTGGCGTTTCCCTTCATCATGTGAGACAACAAAGACTACTTTGACCCAGAACCTTATATTTCTGAGCCTGAATATAAAGAGGATGAGGTTAAAGTTTTAGAAGCTGTGTGTTGAACAAATTCAGCTTTCGTTAAACATTAAGTATCATGCCACAGAATTGCTAAGTGCTAAACAAGCCATACAAACTACAAACAAAATAAAATTATCACTTATTGTACAATGTCTGCTCTCACTAGGTTGCTTACTAATGGGATGTTCATATCTTGCCGCTTGGATGTACAATTAATCACAATGCTCTTGCAAGTAAAAATAAAAAAATATAAAAAAGTTGCCGCAAACTAGCGTCTTTTTGTGTGTGTCGTATCCAGGCTTAAGTTGGATGTCAAAGTTGACCAAATTTTCTGTTCAACCTTCTGTTATAAAAGTGAGAGGCACGATTTATAATCTATAATGGACTTTTACCAACTCAGGCAATGCAGCAGCAGTGCACTGGCTCAGTATTTCAATAGCTGTACAAGCTTTAACTATTCGTTTTAACAACAATTGGATTCGATTCAGAATTTGTGGTTACCAATACGATTCAGGGACAATATTTATTTTAGACCAATACGATCGAAATGATTCAGTGAGTTGAAAGCGATTCAGTAACTTTTAGCAAAAAATAAAATATGAAAATCAAGTAGTGTGACAGTGAAATAAATACCGGATACTCGGTGTGGGCGTTTATATGGTCGTGATCCTTGATCGCGATTAATTTGATTTTCATCACAGTCTTCCGCTGTTAGCATATTTCCTCAATCAAACATGGCGGCGGGAATGTTTGTTAGAAGTTACCGCAGTAGTAATCAGTAGGAAACAACAACGCCTGGTATTATCTTGCACGGAACAATCCACCTTAATTGACCGTGATCTTGTGTGCCAGTGAACGCGTGTTAGTGTAAGTGTGCGTGTGTTTGTGTAAAATTGTGTCCTTGTGCCTGCATGCGGCCTCCCGTACCACCGTTGTGAAAGTCAGTCACCTCATGACGTAATGAATGTTGCAACAACATTGTGCCTTGTCCCCTCACACAGCTGGAAGTGCAGTGCAGAAATATGACTAACACTGGCATATAAGTTGAAACACAACATTAAAAGGAGCAACAACTTTACTTTCACTATCTGCTGCAGCTCACCAGTAATCCTGCCCCGAATGCATACTTGCAGGCACTCAGAACATCTATGTAACTGTATTGGTCCCAACTGGGAGAATCAACACACCCACTCATTTAATCAGAAAAGGCTTTTTTATATATAAATATTTTTTACTGTTTGCAAATATTCCACTCCTCTGATACAACAAAGCAAATTATAACCTGCTACCAAAGAATGTACAACAATTCTTCTTAACTAAAGCGGAGAAATATAACCTTAGAGGAGAATCTAATTTAAAACAATTGCATGCACTTAAAACCTTCAGCATATCAGTAAGTGGAATTAAATTATGGAATGGATTAGGTAAAGAAATTAAACATTGTACTGATATGATCCAGTTTAAGAGGATGTTCAAATTAATAGTGCTTACAAAGTACAAAGAAGAAGAATTACGAGAAACACTTTCAACCTTATTGAAAATAAGATATTCTTCATCTCAGTATGTTGGTAATGACTGAATTAATTAATTACATGTGACAGATCTGTTGTATTACTCATTCACGGATGTCATTTTGCTCTTTTGCTGTAAGGAAAGTCAGTAGATGATTGTATATATTTGTGGGCGCTCTGACGTGGGAAAGGGGTAGGATTAAATAAACTTTGCTTCTTCCAACTCCTTTTCGGACATGATGCGGTGTAAGGTGATATGAAACTGTGTGATGTATTGTGTTGTAAATGTGCTCATGTTCAAAATAAACTATGAAAAGAAAGAAACGTACTAAAAAAAAAAATGTGTCACTGCTGTTGGAGTAACAAAAACAATAGTATTTTAATTAAAACAAAACACTGCAGACAGACACCTTGTGTACGGTTTGTTAGTTTGTGGATTAAAAAAACATTTTGTTGATGTCATAATCATTAAATGTATTCTATTTTTTGGTACACATTATTTTACAATATCTAGAATTCAAACTGCACTATAATGTATTTTCATTCAATATAAAATTCAAGTTTTAAAAACTCCATAATGTGAGTCACCACTTGTTGTTTGCCAAAGCACTGATAAGAAGCACTGATGTATACAAGTACAAATAATAATATTACCATTTGCGGTGATATTTCGTGAATGTTAACCTGAAATAAAATTATTATAGTAATCAGTATATCAATGATACTTTGTTTGCTGCAGAATGTTTGGGATGACCAGCAAACAAACAAAATAACAGAGCAAAAAAAGTTTTTTTCTTTACCCCAACAAAACGTACTGAAAAATAAGCAAAACTATGGCTCTAAATTCAGGTACGGACTGTAGTGTGGGGTTACCTGTACTGTTGCACCTCTAGTAAACATAAATATAGATATGGACAAAATGACTGTTGTCAGCTGTTAGTATATATTACATCATTACCTCATTCAAACATGGTGGAATTGTTTGTTACAAGATACTGCAGTAGTAAACAGGAGGGATGTGGTATTCGGTAGTATCCTGCACGGGACCATCTACTTTAATATTCCATCCATTTTCTACTGCTTATTCCCGAACTGGGGCCGCTGGAGCCTATCTCAGCTACAATCGGGCGGAAGGCGGCGTACACCCTGGACAAGTCGCCACCTTATCGCGGGGCCAACACAGATAGACAGACAACATTCAGACTAACATTCACACACTAGGGCCAATTTAGTGTTGCCAATCAACCTATCCCCCGGTTTTAATTTGTGATATTAAAACGGGATCGAATGATATGAAAAAATTGAATCAGGATAATTTTTTTTTTTGCCATATCGCCCAGCCCTACAGGATATTGGATACTGGAAACAGCAGGTGAAGTATCCTATATTATAGTTGTTTCTTCTAATGAAATTAAATATAAATAAATTATGGATACAAGTGAAGTAAATTATATTTATATAGCGCTTTTTCTCTAGTGAATCAAAGCGCTTTACATAGTGAAACCCAATAACTAAGTTACATTTAAACCAGTATGGGAGGCACTGGGAGCAGGTGGGTAAAGTGTCTTGCCCAAGGACACAACGGCAGTGATTAGGACGGCGGAAGGGGGGGATTGAACCTGCAACCCTCAAGTGGCTGGCACGGTCGCTCTACCAACCGAGCTATACCGCCCCACAAGCAAACAACAAAAAATGGCCAATGCATTCACATTTTGATTTTCCTAAAGGATCTCTCCTGAAGGAATAAATAAAGTATTATCCATCTATCCATTATTCTATCTATCTATCTATCTATCTATCTATCTATCTAAATTGAATTAAGTGCAACCAACACTTTAGGTTGAATGAACAAGAGGAAACATTTTCTGCTCACATTTTTATACATTAAATAAATGTTTAATAAAAGTACATTTACCAACATTGTAACCGTCGATTAAAAGTACCCCGACCCGGCCATACAGTATTTGTTCTCCACCCTGGCGTCACCGATATATCGATAAACTCAATATATCGCAGGTTTGTTTCTGTGCGATATAGAAAATGACTATATCGTGATATTCGAGTATACGTTCTCGCGCAGTTGCTTTTAGCTGCGGGCATTACACTGCATGCGTTTCCCACTCTTTCTTGTCTCTCCTTCTCACGGAGACGTAAACCAAGCACACCTTCTTACATACCTCACGTGTGCAACGTAACACGCTCCTGCGGAGCAGAGAGGTAGCGACATGGTAACGTTAGCTGTGATGCTAACGGTGAGGTGCTGGTGGTAATACGAGAGAGAGAAGGTGCGAATCTGGTAACAAATGGAGGAAGAATTAATTCCCAAGAAAAACAGCACTGGCTGCATCGTCTGGCAGTGGTTGGGCTTCAAGCGGGAATATGTTCAACATTTATGCGGCAAAAGTGTTGCTACAAAAAGTAGCTGCACTGCTAATGTAACATCATTTGAAAAGTCACCCGCGAGAGAATGAAGAGTGCTTGAAACTCCGCATGTCAACATCTCCGGCCGGTGCCACACCAACAAAATGCCCAAGAAACTAATTCCAGTTTAATACCATATGAAAAAAAAAAAAAAAAGAGTCAACAACAGAAGGAGATACCGTCCGCAGGAACCTATTATGCAGCTCGTTTTTATTTGACAGTTATTGAAATATCTTGTGTGACATCATGTACAAAAGTGCACATTATTTGTTTTAAACTATTGTAGTGGCGTTCTGTACAAAAAGTACACTTTTTGATATGTTTTGATATGTCATCTTAGTGACATCATTTACAAAAGTGCACTCATAGCTTGTTTCACAATGTCTGTGACAATTTTGCCCTTTCTGCTTTGAAATTAGATGAATGTTTGTGCCACTGCTTAATAACTGTTAAATTAATAAATACAGTTTTGGTCAATTGACTTAGTTGTGACTGTGAATGAAAGTTAAAAAAATGAGCACCTATTAATGCAGTATGAACAAGAATATTTTAATGCAGACATATAGAATCATTATACTGGTGTGATTATATGCATCAAGTGTTCATTCAAAGCTAAGGCAAAATATCAAGATATATATCGTGTATTGTGACATGGCCTAAAAATATTGAGATATCAAAAAAAGGCCATATCGCCCAGCCTTAATGTCACCTCATCCCTGTTGATGGTCATGTAGAGACCCCATCCATCCATCCATTTTTCTACCGCTTATTCCTTTTGGGGTTGCGGGGGGCGCTGGTGCCTATTTCAGCTACAATCGGCGGAGGGCGGAGTACACCATGGACAAGTCGCCGCCTCATCGCAGGGCCAACACAGATAGACAGACAACATTCACACTCACATTCACACACTGGGGACCATTTAGTGTTGCCAATCAACATATCCCCAGGTGCATGTATTTGGAAGTGGGAGGAAGCCGGAGTACCCGGAGGGAACCCACAGAGTCACGGGGAGTACATAAAAACTCCACACAGAAAGATACCGAGCCAGGGATTGAATCCAAGATTACTCAGGACCTTCGCATTGTGAGGCAGACGCACTAACCCCTCTTTCACCGTGCTGCCCTCATTTTATCCAGTTTAAATTAAGTTTTCGTCTGACCGAAGTACAAACGAAAACTGCAGTACCAATGCAAAAAACTTGGAACGCACCTGCATTAGAGACATAACCAAATAGAAGTCAATGCCTCAGTATACATCTGTTCCCAGAACTCCTTTTTGAGTTCCTAGAAGCTAATGTCCATGTTAATAAAGATCCCTCTCCATAATTTCCAAGGATTTCAAAGAGTCGACTTTGTCCTGAAGACTGTTTTTTGGTGCTGAAATGACTTGGTTAGCTTGATTCCTAGAACTTAAGTGCCGTGTGAGAGCAAGACAACACATAATAATAATAATAATAATAATAATAATAAAAAATTAAACCCCGTTTCCATATGAGTTGGGAAATTGTGTTGGATGTAAATATAAACGGAATTTGCAAATCATGGTCAACCCATATTCAGTTGAATATGCTACAAAGACAAGAATATTTGATGTTAAAATTGATAAAAAAAATGTTTGTAAGAAATCATTAACTTTAGAATTTCATGCCAGCAACAGGAGACAAAGAAGTTTGGAGAGGTGGCAATACATACTGATAAAGTTGCTCATCAAAAACTTATTTGGAACATCCCACAGGTGTGGAGGCTAATTGGGAAAAGGTAGGTGCCATGATTGGGTATAAAAACTGCTTCCCAAAAAAATGCTCAGTCTTTCACAAAAAAGGATGGGGCGAGGTACACCCCTTTGTCCACAACTGCGATAGAAAATAGTCAAACAGTTTAAGAACAATGTTTCTCAAAGTGCAATTGCAAGAAATTTAGGGATTTCAACATCTACGGTCCATAATATCATCAAAAGGTTCAGAGAATCTGGAGAAATCACTCCACGTAAGCGGCATGGCCGGAAACCAACATTGAATGACCGTGACCTTCGATCCCTCAGACGGCACTGTATCAAAAACCGATATCAATCTCTAAAAGATATCACCACAGTGCTCAGGAACACTTCAGAAAACCACTTTCGTTAAATACAGTTCATCGCTACATCTATAAGTGCAAGTTAAAGCTCTACTATGCAAAGTGAAAGCCATTTATCAACAACATCCAGAAACGCCGCAGGCTTCTCTGGGCCCGAGATCATCTAAGATGGACTAATGCAAAGTGGAAAAGTGTTCTGTAGTCTGACGAGTCCACATTTCAGATTGTTTTTGGAAATATACGACATCGTGTCATCTGGACCAAAGGGGAAGCGAACCATCCAGACTGTTATCGACCTAAAGTTCAAAAGCCAGCATCTGTGATGGTATGGGGGTGCATCAGTGCCCAAGGCATGAGTAACTTACACATCTGTGAAGGCAACATTAATGCTGAAAGGTACATACAGGTTTTGGAACAACATATGCTGCCATCTAAGCGCCGTGTTTTTCATGGACGCCCCTGCTTATTTCAGCAAAACAATTCCAAGCCACATTCACAACGTGTTACAACAGCATGACTGTGTAAAAAAAAAAAAGAGTGCGGGTACTTTCCTGGCCCGCCTGCAGTCCAGACCTGTCTCACATCGAAAATGTGTGGCGCATTATGAAGCGTAAAATACGACAGCGGAGACCCCGGACTGTTGAACGACTGAAGCTCTACATAAAAAAAGAATGGGAAAGACTTCCACTTTCAAAGCTTCAACAATTAGTTTCCTCAGTTCCCAAACGTTTATTGAGTGTTGTTAAATAGAAAAGGTGATGTAACACAGTGGTGAACATGCCCTTTCCCAACTACTTTGGCACGTGTTGCAGCCATGAAATTCTAAGTTACGTATTATTTGCAAAAAAAAATAAAGTTTATGAGTTTGAACACCAAATATATTGTCTTTGTAGTGCATTCAATTGAATATGGGTTGAAAAGGATTTGCAAATCATTGTATTCCGTTTATATTTACATCTAACAAAATTTCCCAACTTTAATGGAAACGGGGTTTGTAAGATGGAGTGATGCAAAGTGGAAAAGTGTTCTGTGGTCTGACGAGTCCACATTTCAAATTGTTTTTGGAAGGGGAAGCAAACCACCCGGACTGTTATCAACGCAAAGTTCAAAAGCCAGCATCTGTGATGGTATGGGGGTGCATTAGTGCCCAAGGTATGGGTAACTTACACATCTGTGAAGGCACCATTAATGCTGAAAGGTACATACAGGTTTTGGAACAACATATGCTGCCATCTAAGCGCCGTCTTTTTCATGGACGCCCCTGCTTATTTCAGCAAGACAATGCCAAGCCACATTCAGCACGTGTTACAACAGCATGACTTCGTTAATAAAGAGTGCGGGTACTTTTCTGGTCCGTCTGCAGTCCAGACCTGCCTCCCATTGAAAATGTGTGGTGCATTATGAAGCGTAAAATACGACAGCGGAGACTCCGGACTGTTGAACGACTGAAGCTCTACATAAAACAAGAATGGGAAAGAATTCCACTTTCAAAGCTTCAACAATTAGTTTCCTCAGGCGCCAGCGCCCCCCGCAACCCCGAAAGGGAATAAGCGGTAGAAAATGGATGGATGGAGTTCCCAAACGTTTATTGAGTGTTGTTAAATGAAAAGGTGATGTAACACAGTGGTGAACATGTCCTTTCCCAACTACATTGGCACGTGTTGCAGCCATGAAATTCTAAGTTAATTATTATTTGCAAAAAAAAATAAAGTTCATGAGTTTGAACATCAAATATCTTGTCTTTGTAGTGCATACAACTGAATATTGGTTGAAAAGGATTGGTGAATCATTGTATTCCGTTTATATTTTCATCTAACACAATTTCCCAACTCATATGGAAACGGGGTGTGTAATAACAATAATAATAATAATGACATTAATATTATTATTATTACACACCCCGTTTCCATATGAGTTTGTAATAATAATAATAATAATAATAATAATAATAATTACAGCGGGATTCACAGTGGAAGAGGGGTTAGTGCGTCTGCCTCACAATACAAAGGTCCTGCAGTCCTGGGTTCAATCCCAGGTTCAGGATCGTTCTGTGTGGATTTGGCATGTTCTCCCCGTGAATGCGTGGGTTCCCTCTGGGTACTCCGGCTTCCTCCCACTTCCAAAGACATGCACCTGGGGATAGGTTGATTGGCAACACTAAATCGACCCTAGTGTATGTCTATTTGTGTTGGCCCAGCGATAAGGTGGCGACTTGTCCAGGGTGTACTCCGCCTTCTGCCCGATTGTAGCTGAGATAGGCTCCAGCGCCCCCCGCGACCCCAATAGGGAATAAGCGGTAGAAAATGGATGTATGGATGGACAATGACAGCTTGCTTACCCTTGAGACAGTCAGGTCCGTCATCAGCTGTTCGAAGGCCAGCGTCTCTTCTGCCTGCTTCTGGTTGTGCAGCGCTATCTTCTCGCTGAACTTCCGTGGGTTCGAGCCCCCTGCGCCTGGGGAGCCGGACATGCTGCGCCCTTCAACTACTTTGAAAATTAAAAAAAAAAAAAAAGATATTATTTATCTTCCAAGATCTTTCTGTGGGTGGTACTCCATCAAAAAGTTGACGTATATCCCATTGGTATATATGGATGTGTATTTGAGGGGGGGCGGGATGAAAAGAACTTGTCACAACTGAGTTAATCAAGCATTTGCCCGCAACTTAAAAAAAAAGTTGCTATTGTTGTGACTTTAGAAGAAGAAGATGTTGTCAGAGCTGTGAAACAGAACACGGACGTGAGCGGGCTAGCAAGTAGCTGCGCTAGCTAAATGACTGAGCTTTCACATCCACCTGTAACCTTTCCACGCACTCCACGCAAATGAAAACACGGACTCGTCGACGCTGTCATTCGACAAAAGCTCGGCCAACATACATCCGACTGAGTCGTCTCCAGCTTGTTTGTCTTAAAATAGTCATGAAAAGTAGGTTGCTGGGTTAGCCGCGAGCGTGCTAACAGTTAGCTCAGCTTCCAAGTTGTATTTTCAACAAGTGTCCGCGCTTCTGATCCGGAGTCCTTCAGTGTTGACTTGCTTCAAAAAAAACGCATTTTTCCATGACCACGCCAGCTCACACTCGAAGCAAAGGCACAGTCCTCAGGTCCATACTTTAACCGACAGATGACAGCGGAATGGAGCCTTGCGTTAATCCACGGGCAGCACGGCAGACCTCAAACTCCGACCCGACGACCCCGACAACACAAACAGCAAACTCCGAGGCTTGAGACTCATCCCTTCCTCACGGATGGACGCTTAATTCTTCTGAAGTGTCTGTTTGCCGTGTCACCATTTTAATCGTGGCATGACAAGCCTTGTTACGGCAACTCTGCTCCGATGGCTTTTTTATCTTACGGAGAAAAACATTGCCTCCTTAAATTCTAACCACTGCCATAAAAGACCACACGGGGGCGACAAAATCCTCCAGCAGGATTATAGTGTTTAGACCAGGGGTCCCCAAACTTTTTGACTGGGGGTCGGCATTGGGTTAGAACAGGGGTCGGGAACCTTTTTGGCTGAGAGAGCCAAAAAGCCAAATATTTTCAAATGTATTTCCGTAAGAGCCATATAATATTTTTTTTAACACTGAACACAACTAAACACGTGCATTTTTAAATAAGACCAACATTTCTAGAGTATAATAGGTCTCTTATTCTATGTAATAACATTGTTATTCTGAAGCTAACTGTGGAGGGGGCGTGGCCTTCGGGCCTGTAGCGACAGGTGCATAGATGGCCCACCTGGACCTTGTTATCAAATCACCTGTCACTCTGTTATAAGCAGCAGACTGTAGGAGAGACTGCGTTGGGGCTGGAAATACTATTGCTGGAAAGCAACTGAGAGACTTATTGAAAAATAAAACAATATTGTAACCCTGAAACAGGCTCTCAGGTCGGTGCTTGGGGGTCTGAAGAACCACCAGGAGGGCAAGCTCCACACTAACCAATAATAAATAAATAACTTCTTACCATTAACGCAACTTCTTGAACAAGTGCGTTAGAAAATGGATGGATGGATTAAAAATGCATGAAAATGTTTTATATTTTGAACATTATTTTCAACACTGTGATTACAAGTGGAATTATTCATTACTTATCGTGTTAAGCAAAGTCAGCTCAGATTTATCAGAGAGCCAGATGCAGTCATCAAAAGAGCCACATCTGGCTCTAGAGCCATAGGTTCCCTACCCCTGGGTTAGAAAAATTTATATATACGATATATATATACATATATACATATCATATATATACATATATATATATATATATATATATATATATACATACATATATATATATATATATATATATATATATATATATATATGCCCCAAGTGGAGGAGTTCAAGTACCTAGGAGTCTTGTTCACGAGTGGGGGAAGAGTGGATCGTGAGATCGACAGGCGGATCGGTGCGGCGTCTTCAGTAATGAGGACGTTGTATCGATCCGTTGTGGTGAAGAAGGAGCTGAGCCGGAAGGCAAAGCTCTCAATTTACCGGTCGATCTACGTTCCCATCCTCACCTATGGTCATGAGCTTTGGGTCATGACTGAAAGGATAAGATCACGGGTACAAGCGGCCGAAATGAGTTTCCTCCGCCGGGTGGCGGGGCTCTCCCTTAGAGATAGGGTGAGAAGCTCTGCCATCCGGGAGGAGCTCAACGTAAAGCCGCTGCTCCTCCACATCGAGAGGAGCCAGATGAGGTGGTTCGGGCATCTGGTCAGGATGCCACCCGAACGCCTCCCTAGGGATGTGTTTAGGGCACGTCCAGCTGGTAGGAGGCCACGGGGAAGACACAGGACACGTTGGAAAGACTATGTCTCCCGGCTGGCCTGGGAACGCCTCGGGATCCCCCGGGAAGAGCTAGACGAAGTGGCTGGAGATAGGGAAGTCTGGGCTTCCCTGCTTAGGCTGCTGCCCCCGCGACCCGACCTCGGATAAGCGGAAGATGATGGATGGATGGATGGATATATATATATATATATATATATATATATATATATATATATATATATATATATATATATATATATATAATTTTATTTTATTTTTTATTTTTTCTTTTTCTTTTGCATTTACATATATACATATATATATATACACACATATATATATATATATATATATATATATATATATATATATATATATATATATATTTATTTATGTAGGTGTGGGAAAAATCACAAGACTACTTCATCTCTACAGAACTTTTTAATGAGGAGTTCCCTCAATCATCAGGAGATTTTGGGATTGAGGGAACCCCTTATGAAACAGTTCTGTAGAGATGAAGTAGTCTTGTGATTTTTCCCACACCTACATATTTTTTTTTTTTATAGCGCTTTTCTACATTCAAGGTACTCAAAGCGCTTTGACACTACTTCCACATTTACCCATTCACACACACATTCACACACTGATGGAGGGAGCTGCCATGCAAGGCGCCAACCAGCAACCATCAGGAGCAAGGGTGAAGTGTCTTGCTCAGGACACAACGGACTTGACGGGGTTGGTACTAGGTGGGATTTGAACCAGGGACCCTCGGGTTGCGCACGGCCACTCTTCCACTGCGCCACGCTCTACCACGGTATTTTTACATTTATATATATATATACAAATATATATACATGTATATATGTATATTTATATATATATATATATATATATATATATATATATATATATATATATATATATATAAATACATATATCAATATATATACATACATGTATATATATATATATACATATATATACATGTATGCATATATATGTACTGTATATGTGTATATATATATATTTTAGGGCTGTGAATCTTTGGGAGTTGCACGATTCAATTCAATATTGATTCGGGAGGGTTAACGAGTATGAGTATTAGTGGTGGATGCGGTGTTACAGCGGCGGGCCAGCTCTAATGTTAATTTGATATTGCTTCAAGGGCCAAATGAAATTACATGGCGGGCCAAATTTGGCCCGCGGGCCAGAATTTGATACCCATGAGCTAGACGAAGTGTCTGGGGAGAGGGAAGTCTGGGCGTCCCTGCTTAGGCTGCTGCTCCCGCGACCCGACCTCGCATAAGCGGAAGAAGATGGATGGATATTTTATTGGATTGATACAAAAAAAATAAAAAAATAGATTTTTTTAAAAATGAGAATCGATTCCGAATCGCTCAACGTGACAATCGCGATTCAAATTCAAATGGATTTTTGCCACACCCCTAATATATATATATATATATATATATATATATATATATATATATATATATATATATATATATATATATATATACATATATATATATATATATATATATACATATAAATATGTATATACGTATATACATATGTACAGATTTATGCATATACATACATATATATGTGTATATATATATATATATATATATATATATATATATGAATATATGAATATATACAAACCCCGTTTCCATATGAGTTGGGAAATTGTGTTGGATGTAATACAATCATTTGCAAATCATTTTCAACCCATATTCAGTTGAATATGCTACAAAGACAAGTTATTTGGTGTTCAAACTCATAAACTTAATTTTTTTTTGCAAATAGTAATTAACTCAGAGTTTCATGGCTGCAACACGTGCCAAAGTAGTTGGGAAAGGGCATGTTCACCACTGTGTTACATCAACTTTTCTTTTAACAACACTCAATAAAAGTTTGGGAACTGAGGAAACTAATTGTTGAAGCTTTGAAAGTGGAATTCTTTCCCATTCTTGTTTTATGTAGAGCTTCAGTCGTTCAACAGTACGGGGTCTCCGCTGTCATGTTTTACGCTTCATAATGCGCCACACATTTTCGATGGGAGACAGGTCTGGACTGCAGGCGGGCCAGGAAAGTACCCGCACTCTTTTACTACGAAGCCACGCTGTTGTAACACATGGCTTGGTATTGTCTTGCTGAAATAAGCAGGGGCGTCCATGATAACGTTGCTTGGATGACAACATATGTAATATTTGCCAACCCTCACGGATTTTCCGAGAGACTCCCGAAACTCAGCGCCTCTCCCGAAAACCTCCCGGGACAAATTATCTCCCAAAATCTCCCGAAATTCAGGCGAGGCTGGAGGCCACGCCCCCTCCAGCTCCAAGCGGACCTGAGTGACATATCGACAATCTGTTTTCATGCCCACTTTCCCACAGTATAAAGAGCGTGTCGGCCCAATGACGTTATAACTGTAGAATGATCAAGGGCGAGTTTTTGGTTTCTTATGTGTGTTTATTGTTAGGCAGTTTCATTAAAGTCCTCTCAGCCCGGTAATAACACACAACAACAGCAGTCATATTTTCGTCTACCGTTACGCAGTTCAAGTCTGCCGTAAGCTCCAATGTTGTGAACTTGTGACACGTTTAAACGGAACAATACTGCCATCTACTGTACATAATAGAATAGAATGTACCTTATTTAATTCAGCACCACAGTTGGCTCACAATAAACAATGATAATAATAAATTATATATATATATATATATAAATATATATATATATATATAATATGTAATATATAAATAATATATATTCTACATTTAAGTGCAATCAAGGAACATATGCATTATATAGTCTGATGGCTGTCTGTATGAAGGACCTCCTGTGTCGTTCCGCGTTACATTTTGGGAGTCTGAGCCTTCCACTGAACGTGCTCATTCTCTCCGCAAGGTCCGAGTGTAGTGAGTGGGAGGTGTTTTGCATAATTGCTAGGAGTTTTGCTAGACTTCTTCTCTGCCAGAGAGTCTAGCTGTGGTTAGAAAAATAGTGACAGAATAGAACAAAGATGGACATTTCAACCCTTAACTCAACAATGAGTAGATGAGTGTTATGTGTGTGTAAATGTGTAAATAAATGAACACTGAAATTCAAGTATTTATTTTATTTATTTATATATATATAATAAAATACATATATATATATATATATATATATATATATATATATATATATATATAGCTAGAATTCACTGAAAGTATATATATATATATATATATATATCTAATATATATATATATATATATAATATTTGACGCTTAACCACGCCCCGTGCAACACATCCTATCTGTGTTGGCCCTGTGATGAGGTGGCGACTTGTCTAGGGTGCACCCCGCCTTCTGCCCGATTGTAGCTGAGACAGGCTCCAGCGACCCCCTGCGACCCCAAAAAAAGAACGGGCGGTAGAGAATGGATGGATGAACATCCTGTTATTTGGTTTATTAGTTATTTCATCTATTGATGGATTGTTAAAATAACACCAATATAATGGGAACAAACACTACAAAGTAGACTCAATTCCATGTAACAAAACAAAACGTAATTTATGCCAGAAAATGTGTACGTCCTTCAAGCAATGTACTAACATCATGTGGATTATATTTACAGACTTGGCATTGTACAAAACCTGTACATTTGTATTCACTTTATTAATGACAAAAAAAGTTAGTAGGGAATACATATTTCAGCATGTTTCTTTGCCATAAAATATATCCCCCCCCCTTTTTTCCTCAATTGATGTACTAACATCCATCTTCTTTTGCTTATCCGAGGTCGGGTTCCGGGGGCAGCAGCCTAAGCAGAGAAGCTTAGACTTTCCTCTCCCCAGCCACTTCGTCCAGCTCTTCCCGGGGGATCCCGAGGCGTTCCCAGTCCAGCCGGGACACATAGTCTTCCCAACGTGTCCTGGGTCTTCCCTGTGGCCTCCTACTGGTTGGATGTGCCTTAAACACCTCCCTAGTAAGGCGTTCGGGTGGCATCCTGACCAGATGCACGAACCACCTCATCTGGCTCCTCTCCATGTGGAGGAGCAGCGGCTTTACTTTGAGTTCCTCTCGGATGGCAGAGCTCCTCACCCTATCTCTACCACCCGGGGCTCTCCTCATGTACTAACATCATGTGTTTTATTCTGTAGAAACTTAGCATCATCAACAACAAAACTTGTGAATTTGGACTCGTTATTAATTACGAAAAAAGTTAATAAGGGATACATAATATTTAGCTCAGTTGGTAGAGTGGCCGTGCCAGCAACTTGAGGGTTGCAGGTTCGACTCCCGCTTCCGCCATCCTAGTCACTGCCGTTGTGTCCTTGGGCAAGACACTTTACCCGCCTGCTCCCAGTGCCACCCACACTGGTTTAAATGTAACTTAGATATTGGGTTTCACTATGTAAAGCACTTTGAGTCACTAGAGAAAAGCGCTATATAAATATAATTCACTTCACTTCACATCGCTAAAAACATGGAAGTGCTGCCGCTGTCTGAACAAGGCACAGAGCTCAGTGGCAGGGGTCACAAAATATTTAAGGGATACAGAATTTCGCACGACACCGGCAACGTGACCCCGAAGCCGGCTAAGAAGAGTTTGGTGCTGACAGCGAGCGTGACACAGCTGGTGAGGGGGATTCAGGCCAATGCATGACGGCGCATTGCAGGAGAAGCTGTAAGAATCCTCAGCGGCGCTGCGGCTGTTATGCGGGGCGCCGTAAGGTTGGCCTCCACAGCAGACGAGGAGAGCGAGGTTCAGGCGGGCTCTTCTGTGGTAGGCCAGCAGGATGCTGGACTGGAGTTTAAGTAGGCTGCTGGGTTGGAGGTCTAGCAGGTTGTGTAGTCTGACGACCGACGGAGGACCCGCTTGAGGAGAGGTTGGTGGCGTCATTGGAAGAACCGCTGGATACAAGGCGGGCAGCCGTCGTCTATGTAGGAGGTGGTTGTGCCCTTGCATGAACCATCTTACTAACCCCGTTTCCATATGAGTTGGGAAATTGTGTTAGATGTAAATATAAACGGAATACAATGATTTGCAAATCATTTTTAACCCATATTCAGTTGAATATGCTACAAAGACAACATATTTGATGTTCAAACTGATAAGCATTTTTTTTGTTGTAAAAAATCATTAACTTTAGAATTTGATGCCAGCAACATGTGACAAAGAAGTTGGGAAATGTGGCAATAAATACTGATAAAGTTGAGGAATGCTCATCAAACACAGGTGGGTGCCATGATTGAGTATAAAAGTAGCTTCCATGAAATGCTAAGTAATTCACAAACAAGGATGGAGCGAGGGTCACCACTTTGTAAGCAAATATTCAAACAGTTTTAGAACAACATTTTTCAACGAGCTATTGCAAGGAATTTGGGGTTTTACCATCTATGGTCCATAAAATCATCAAAAGGTTCAGAGAATCTGGAGAAATCACTGAACGTAAGCAATGATATTACGGACCTTTGATCCCTCATGCGGTACTGCATCAAAAACCGACATCAGTGTGTAAAGGATATCACCACACAGGCTCAGGAACACTTCGTAAAACCACTGTCAGTAACTACAGTTGGTCGCTACATCTGTAAGTGCAAGTTTAAACTCTACTATGCAAAGCAAAACCCATTTATCAACAACACCCAGAAACACCGCCGGCTTCGCTGGGCCCAAGCTCATCTAAGATGGACTGATGCAAAGTGGAAAAGTGTTCTGTGGTCTGACGAGTCCACATTTCAAATTATATTTGACCCTCTGATGTTCTGTGTACCTACACTCTGTCCTCCTTCTGTCTAGGCCTGCTTTGTGTGTGTACTTCTATTAGCCCCAGGTCCAGTGGACCCGGCCGGACATCTTATATGTCATAGAAATGTGTAGGGGGGGAGTATGGTGAATGGTCATAAAATTAAATAAAGTATTCTGATATATGTTCTTCACAGAAAATGAGCCAAAATCAGTGAGTCTCAGTTGGAAAAATTAATCAATTGTATAATTTTTCTTTTAATAAAAAATGAAAAGGGGTCCCACGGACCCGAACAACACACAGTGGTTAAATAGAATAATTGAAGCTCGCATTAACGCTGGAAAATAGCATTTATTGCTGGTCTCCACGTCTTAAAATCAGCCCTTATATAATTTCAATCCTTGTTTACATATTGCGTAACACATTATATCCCCATCCATCCATTCATTTTCTACCGCTTGTTCCTTTTGGGGTCGCTGGAGCCTAACTCAGCTGCATTTGGGCGGAAGGCAAGGCACACCCTGGACAAGTCACCACCTCATTGCAGGGCCACATTATATTGTTGAAGAAATCCATAATATAATATATATGTGTAAAATAGGAAGTCAAATGTCCCACAGGAAGATGCATCATTCAGGCCAGGGTAAGTACAAAAGGAATTTCACTTTCATTTTATTTTGTTTATATTTGATAATACTTCAAATAAGTCCCAGCACAGTCCTGTCACCAACATTTTTTATTGATAAATAATAACAGAAAATATTTACTTTTTGTTGTTGAATCGCTAAAATGTGCTTACATGCTATTAGCATGCAGGTGAAACACCAAAAATTACAATATGGTGCAAAAGTCCAGTCATGTCAGCAATTCAACTCCAAAAGTGAAAACTATACGATATAAACCCGTTACATGCAAATAGAGACATGTCAAGCTTTTATTTGTTATGATCTGGAAAACTCCTCATTTTCTGAGATTATCAATTTGAGGTTTTCATAAACTGTAAGACAATCATCAAAATAAATCAAAAAAAGGCTTGAAATATCTTGTGTGGCATGTTATGAGTCTAGGTCTAGTATTAGTTTCACCTTGGAAATTTAATTGCTGCAATAAAAAAACCTTTGCAGGATATTCAATTTGTTTTTATTTGAACCTGTATATTTTCTAAAATTGATAATTCCATGCTCATAACTCATTCGTGTTGCTCAAATGGGTCATCTTCAGCTTGGAAAATGTTTTTTTTTTTGAGATGGGCCAATACATATTTTGAGTAGTTCTATGTACAGTACAGGCCAAACGTTTGGACACACCTTATCATTTCAATGCCTTTCTTTATTTTCATGACTACCGTATTTCCTTGAATAGCCGCTGGGGCGCTAATTAATTTCAAACCTCTTCTCACTCCTGCGCTTATTCAAGGAATGCGGTAAAAGTAAGCAGGCGCTAATACTTTTAAAACCTCCTCTCACCCCTGCGCTTACCAATGGTATGCAGTTGGAAAAAAAAACAAATTAATTAAAAAAAATGTAATTAATAAAAAAAATATTTTGCGGCCCGGTACCGGGGCCGCGGCCCGGTGGTTGAGGACCACTGCTCTACAAAATGTCATTGCGCCCGCCTTTACACCATGTTATCTACGTGCCGGCCGGACATATGCATTTTGCTGCCCCTCGTATGAGATCGCAAGTCATACTTGCTCAACAGCCATACCAATTACACTGAAGGTTGTGATATAAACAACTTTAACACGCTTAATAATATGCGCCACAATGTGAACCCTAACCAAACAAGAATAACAAACACATTTCTGGAGAACATCGGCTCTGTAACATTATAAACGCAACATAACAATTATCCAGAATGCCATGCATCCATGACTCTTGGCTATATTATACACGCGCCAACAACACCGCCCACCTCAACCAACGCACGGAGGGGGGGAGGGTTGGTGCTAGTGGGGTTTGTAAGAGTCATGGATGCATGGCATTCTGGGTAATTGTTATGTTGCGTTTATGTGTCACAGAACCGATGTTCTCCCGAAATGTGTTTGTCAATCTTGTTTGGTGTGGGTTCACAGAGTGTGGCACATATTAGTAAGAGTTTTAAAGTTGTTTTATATCACAACCTTAAGTGTGATCTGTATGGCTGTTGAACAAGACCCCTGGTTTACACATAGTACAAGCAAGAAAAACCTCCTCTGCCATTTTAAAAATGACGACAGGGGAAGCGTCACTCGTGACGTCACAAATTTTACCCGGCGGTAATAGTAAGCATGCGCTAATAATTTTGGGAAGCAAGTTTGACCCGGCAGTAATTCAAGGCAGGCGCATATTACATGCCCGGCGGCAATTCAACGAAATACGGTATTAATACTGTAGATCGTCACTAAAGGCATCAAAGCTATGAATGATCACATGTGGAGTTATGTACTTAATCTTTTCACACACTCTTGATGAGCCTCAAGAGGTAGTAGTCACCTGAAATGGTTTTCACGTCACAGGTGTACTCGAAGCTCATCGAGAGAATACCAAGAGTGTGCAAAGCAGTAATCAGAGCAATGGGTGGCTATTTTGAAAACTAGAATATAAAACATGTTTTCAGTTATTTCACCTCTTTTTGTTAAGTACATAACTCTACATGTGTTCATTCATAGTTTTGAAGCCTTTGCTGCTCCCAATCTGTGGAACACTCTCCCTGACCACCTGAGGGCACCTCAGACTGTGGATGCTTTTAAAAAAAGCTTAAAAACTCTTCTTTTAAAAAAAAGCCTTTTTATAGACTTGCATGCTGGTTCTAGCTATTGGGCTGTTTCTAGTTTTATATTTGATTTATTTGTCTTATCTTTTTATTATTATTATTATTACTATTTTTTTACACTGTGGCACTTTGAGGTTGTTTGCTCAACGTAAAGTTATTTTTTTTACAAATAAAATCTATTATTATTATTATTATTCAGTGACAATCTACAATGTATATAGTCATGAAAATAAAGAAAACCCAATTGAATGAAAAGTTCTGTCCAAACGTTTGGCCTGCACTGTACGTGTGATCAAAAAAAGACATTTATTTTGAGAGTGAAAACAAGTTGATAGTACTGATTCTGGGATATGACTTGGAAGATGTCCTACTTGGCAATATTTTCACTAAACATGTTAGACAGGAAGCTAATTATATACGGGACATATGGAGCATGTCATCATCATCATTGGCTTTTTATGCACACTGGCCTTTATGAATGTATGCTTAATTAAATTAAAATGATGTTGAGAATTACACAGCTCAATGTGAGCATAAGCCTGATATTGTGTTTCACATACAGTAGGATAAGAATCCATATGCCCCATTTGTCGCGGTTTGGGGGGGTCTACTTCAGCCACGAGTGTCAAGTACTGTATTTTTCGGAGTATAAGTCGCACCTGCCGAAAATGCATAATAAAGAAGGAAAAAAAACATATATAAGTCATACTGGAGTATAATTCGCATTTTTTGGGGAAATTTATTTGATAAAACCCAATACCAAGAATAGACATTTGAAAGGCAATTTAAAATAAAAAAAGAATAATGAACAACAGGCTGAATAAGTGTACGTTATATGACGCACTAATAACCATCTGAGAAGGTGCCTGGTATGTTAACATAACATATTATGGTAAGAGTCATTCAAATAACTATAACATACAGAACATGCTATACGTCTACCGAACAATCTGTCACTCCTAATCGATAAATCCCATGAAATCTTATACGTCTAGTCTCTTACGTGAATGAGCTAAATAATATTATTTGATATTTTACGGTAATGTGTTTAGAATTTCACACATAAGTTGCTCCTAATTATAAGTCGCGGCCCTGGCCAAACTATGAAAAACACTGCAACTTATAGTCCGAAAAATACGGTCTCTTAAAATGCATTGAGTGGCAATTCCAACTTTGACCATAGTTCCATCATTTTCAGCAGACCTCTTCTTCTCACAGCAAACCCACCCAGAAAAGGGACCATATAAATCCGTTCCTTACTTTAAGGTCTGGTGGTTAAATTCAGATTCATCAGTGGTTTGGTCAAATATAAAAAAAAACCCAACAAAAACAGTTTGAAAAGTCTTTCAAAATATGATTGGTGAGTGCATACTTTCCAATGTATTTAAAAAAGCAATATAAAACATAGAAATAGAAAAGATAGAGTCATGTCTAATATTATATTTATCTAGCACTTTGGCCTCGGCAGAGAGATGCTGATAAGGCTTTATCAGTCGGGTCGTGAGCCATCAACCAGCAAATAAAAAGACAATCTCTTGACATAAAACATACATTTTATATGGGTGATCAAAGCCTGTGCACCTGATATTCATAATATTTAAAGACACAAAAGCAGCTGGCGACAGAACATTACTCCCGCGAGCACTTGTGGGAACGTAAGTGTCCCGTGAGGAAACCAGCCTGTGTGGTGATGCACGTACTATCAAATGTATTTGCCAAGGCACACAGGACAAGTGTACTAAGGAAACTTTAGACAACCGTTAACGGTTCAGGTCGGGGCCTTTTTTTCGGCAAGCATAAAAAAGGTTATATTTGTGGCTAAATCAGTCTGTTGCGTTCTTATAAAATGTTTTCTCTATTTGCCATAAAATTTCTTGTTGAGCAAGAAAATGAGCAGGTTTACATTGATGGTCGCCCTGTCGAAGAGCTTCATCACCGCCACGCCTTCGTACTGCAGCTGGAGGAGATCCTGGGGGCGAGAGAAGAAGTGAGAAACGCACAATGACTATTCAGAAGCGAAGTTCTCCAGATAATCTGCAAAGGTTGAATAAAAGCAACTGAACTCTGTTGAAGATGTTTCATCCAAAAGCATTCTTCAGTTCTAAAGTTCATGTGTAAAGCTCCCCTGGGCATGGTCACAATAAAGTAGGACTGTCAAAATCGCCATTTGATTTGCGATTATTAATATTTTATACATAAAAATGCGAAAATAACAAGTGAAAGAAAGCATGTAATATTGCTACGGGGTTTGTTCTCCCGGGATGCAAAAAGACTAATCTGGACCAGGCGTGAAGGTAGGAACATTTTTAATGAATAACTATTAAAATAGGAACACATAAGCGTATTTTTCGGGTATTACTCCCAAGGATGCATTTATTCAGGTATTATTAGCCATTTTTTACGTGTAGTTTAGAAGTTGTGTTTAAATAACTGTCATTTTGAGTGTGCTAATTATACTGTCATATTGAGTAAACAAATTAACTTGTGTCTTTGGAAACCTTACAAAAGAAAATGTTTCTAGTAAAACTCACAAATATACATTTCTTCACGCACTATTAGACATTTTTCATGTGTAATTAAGGATTTATGATTAAATAACTGTCATATTGAGTGTGGCAGTTATACAGTCCATCCATTTTCTACCGCTTATTCCCTTTTGGGGTCGCGGGGGGCGCTGGCGCCTATCTCAGCTATAATCGGGCGGAAGGCAGGGTACACCCTGGACAAGTCGCCACCTCATCGCAGGGCCAACACAGATAGACAGACAACATTCACACTCACATTCACACACTAGGGACCATTTAGTGTTGTCAATCAACCTATCCCCAGGTGCATGTCTTTGGAGGTGGGAGGAAGCCGGAGTACCCGGACGGAACCAACACAGTCACGGGGAGAACATGCAAACTCCACACAGAAGGATCCAGAGCCCGGGATTGAACCCAGGACGACTCAGGACCTTCGTATTGTGAGGCACATGCACTAACCACTGTTCCATCGTGCTACCCTACAGTGCAGATGTTCTCCCAAAATGCGTTTTGTCATTCTTGTTTGGTGTGGCTTCACAGTGTGGTGTTTATTTGTAACTGTGTTAAAGTTGTTTATACAGCCACCCTCAGTGTGACCCGTATGGCTGTTGACCAAGTATGTCTTACAGTCACTTGCGTGTGTCCGTAGAGGCCGCTTACTACATTTTATTGGGCCGGCAATATATATATATATATATATATATATATTAGGGCTGGGCAACGATTAAAAATTTTAATCCAAGTTAATCGCACTATTTCTCCGATTAATCACGATTAACTGCATTGTATACGCAAAGCCCAATAATGAATTCAAAAGTAGTGTGTAGTGCACATTTATTGGAATATTCTCCCACATGAACAAAAGCGCCAAAACATTTGTTGTGCAAACACAATTTAAATCAGTCCTTGTTAAACAGCAGCAGTTAAATAGCATATTTTATGAAAATCAACTCAAAAAATGTAAATACAAACATTTAAGCTTATTGCCACTGCCAGGGTATTTAAGTTATCCTGTTTGTTATTGAAAATAAATATAATCTACATACAAATCTCTGAGCCACAATCATAACATCTTAACAGACAATTTCTGAGGTAACAGCAGAAACATTTTTTTTTATCAGGGATCTTATGTTTAAAAAACCTATATTATAGGTAGTGGGCTGTTTTAGGGAATTTTTGATCAAATTATCCGTAGTAGCAATATTAATAATGTTGTGTTTATTCTGTTTAGTGCACTTAAAATAATTATGACCATATCTAGGAATTGATATGATGGGAATTTTCCGATTGTTTGCTTGGTGCTTTGATAAACGCAACGCATCATATACATGGTACTATATTGTGATGTTATGAGCCAGGGAAAAAAAGAACTACCCTACCCAGCATGCAACAGGAGTGACGAGCATGCGCGGTAGCCCGGTATAGGTTGTGTCGCCATGACGGCATCTTGTATGTTGTGATATGCACGCTCTGAAAGCAAACGTTAAGAACTCAGCCAACACTCCTCGTCTGCATTATTCATAAATAGACAGACAACACATATACTCCGCTGCTTCACAGGCCGCTGGATGTAGCCGGCAAAGTATTACCATGCTAGCTAGCCGGTCTAGCAAGCACGCGTCATTCAGTCCAAAACGGCCCGATCTATCCACATTCAGAATTGTCTGGCGGTCGTAAGTGATCCCGGAGTGACCACGCTGTAAGCCAGCCATGAAATTTGCAGAATTGTCCGGTACTTTTGCCGAATGTTCCATCTTTACCAAGAGCCCCTCGACGCCGAAGCCCATCCGGGCGACGGCATCTTGTTAAGAACAGGCGTTAACAAAATAAAGGCATGTAAACAACATACGCAAATGTGCGATAAAATAATTGTCGGCATTAATTTGCCCAACCCTAATATATATATATATATATATATATATATATATATATATATATATATATATAAGGCTGGGCGATATATCGATATATACGATATATCGCGGGTTTGTCTCCGTGCGATATAGAAAATGACTATATCGTAATATTCGAGTATACGTTTTCACGCAGGACTTTTAGCTGCGGGCGTACACTCCAGGCTCTCCTCGCTCATTCCCGTGTTTCGTTCCCGCAGACAAGCAGGCGCACATTCTTACATACGTCACAAACTGTCACGTCACACCTCACATACACGCCCTCGCAGGGCAGAGAGGTAGCGGCGTGGCTAACGTTAGCTGCTAACGTAGCCGTACGAGAGAATGAAGGTGCGGATCTGGTAACAAATGAAGGAAAACTTAATTCCCAATAAAAACAGCAGGGTTTCCATTGTCTGGCGGTGGTTCGGCTTCAAGTGGGAATATGTCGAACAGACAACCGTAATTTGTCAAGTGTGGGGGGGAAAGCGTTGCTATAAAAAGTAGCATTACTGCTAATATGTAGCATTGTTTGTAAAGTCACTCGCTAGAGTATGAATAAAATTTCATAACCGTAGTAACATACCACATAGTGAAGGACGAATACTATTTGATTACTTATTATGCAGCTAATTTTTATTTGACACTTAAAATTTATATGTTATGGAAATGGCTTGAATGTTTGTGCCATTGCTTAATAACTTTATTAAATACACTTTTGGTTAATTGACTTAGTTGTGATTTCCCTCTCTGCATAAAAGTTTAAAAGTAGCATATATTATTGCAGTATGAATATACACATAGAATCATCATACTGCTGTGATTATATGCATCGAGTGTTCATTAAAGGCCAGGGCAAAATATCGTAATATATATCGTATATCGCGATTTGGCCTAAAAATAAGGCAATATCCCCCAGCCCTAATATTTATATATATATATATACACATATATATATATATATATGTATAATCAAAATAAACGCTTGCACAATGTCATGCATTACCAGAATTTCTTTCCTAAGCGCATTCACTTCCGTTCCCATAGCAACACATTTCCGACTTCCGGCAACAATTGCGTGTTGCTGCTTATGGAAACAAACGCGAGTGTGTTCTAATCATGGCAGACTTGGTAACAGACAACTAAGACAACTATTTTTGGACAAATGAGGATTCACAACCTTATATTTTTTTACCTGAATATACCGAGGACAAACTGCTGCTTATAAAAGCGAGCGCCAAGAAGAGGATGAAACGTTGGAGCAGACGGAAGCTGAGAGAGTGCGGCATGGTCACACTGCAAATATAAAACCTTTGAGCCAAGCTATGCCGAATTAATGGAGTGCCCAAATCAACAGGAAACGTCCACGGCCAGCTTGACCAAACAGACAACTGTCCATTGAGTGTGTCACTTCTAATATTGATCATGGTACATGCAGCACATCATGCGTGTTAATACAAATACATACAGCAGACCTGGGCAATTATTTTAAATCGAGGGCCAAATTTAGAGAAAGAAATGTGTCTGGGGGGCCGGTATATCTATTTTTAGGAACACTAATACAAAAACCTCAAAATAATGTCTGATTGATTGCTAAAAACGTTATGACAGACCGCCTTAAAAACGGAATGGAATTTCAACTTCTTTTACTGAATGAGACACCCAGAATGTACGTGAAAATAAAGCATGTGCGATTTACAATCTTAACTATTACCGATAAAACACTGCATATTGACATATGCACGTCACACACCCTCTCGATTGACATATTTTACAATCAAGTGAAACGCAAGAAAAATACAACAAACACAACGAAATATGAACGCGAAGGGTAAAAAAACCCTCTTATAATCTGATTTATCACTAAACTTTAGAACTTTGTTGTACAAATCTCCTTCCGCGTCTGTCCCTGACACCCGAATTTCAGGCTGTGGTGAAATTACCTTTTACATTTGACCCATACCCTTGCTCCACCCCCGGAGAATTGAGGGGAGCAGTGAACAGCAGTGGTGGCCGCGTTCGGGAATCATTTTGGTGATTGATGTTTTGCTGAGTATATGCAAAAGCACATATTCCAACCATTGGAATACTTTGTTTAGTTGAAGACTTATGGTCATTAGAAAACATGACTGCACATCATAATGGCAGCTACACTTTCCATCTTAAAGATCTAAACAAATATTTTGGGAATGTCCGGCGGGCCGCGTTGAAAAAGTTAACGGGCCGCATGTGGCCCCCGGGCCTTAATTTGCCCAGGTCTGACATACACCGTCGAGCTAGCTGTGGTCAAACAAAACATGAAATGTGGGCTAATACTTTACAGATACTATAATATTATTGTTCATGTTTTTCAGTCAGTACAGATTGGAATTATATCACATTGTGTTGGGCATTACAAACTCAAAAGCCATTCAACTACTGACGCAAACGCTAGCTTACGTCTAACACCGAAGCATACCGTCACAAGACTATGTGTTAGTATGCTAGAAAAACAGTTCCTGTGTGTTAGCTCTTAAAATAAAGTCACTAAAGCTTGTTTATTGTACAGGTTACGAAACGTCAATGAAGTATTGTCGGCAGTTTTTCAATGCATTTTAAAAGGGACTTAAAGGCGGAACGGATTGATAACATTAGCTGCATTACTAGCCACCTAGAACGAGCTGATTACTACAAATTTTAATGCAAAAAAACCCAAAAACAACTTTTATTTTCTTGTCTCTCATAAGGATTGTGAAAGAAAAAGAAAGACAAATAAAATAAAACATAAAATGGACTCACAAACATAAACTTAACTCAAATATATATTGAATACCTTAAAGCAGACCTGGGCACTCTGCGCCCTTTGTGCGTCCCTGTCCGACCCGTGTGAGACCAAATATAAATTACAAAATACATTTAAAAAGGTATCTATTTTGAGTGTGCAATACAACTGTGCTGCTTTTATTGTGAAAACTGTTATTTAAGGGCGTATGTCCGTGTGTAACCTGTGAGTGAAGGTGCACAGCGACAAGTGATGCCCGCTTACCCCTGAGACGTCAGCTCACGCTAAAAAAATAAAAGTTGATGACGAATGCAGTGTTTTCAACCAGACATGGACTGCCAAGTATTTCTTTACAGAAATGAAAGGTAAAACTGTGTGCTTAATTTTTGGTACACAGGTTGCTGTGTTTAAAGAATATAATGTGAATCGGCACTACACGACGAAACACGATGAAAAATACCGGAATCTGTCTGATGAAGAGTGCGCAAGGGAGGCTGATGCGTTGATGGTAAAACTGCAAACCCAACAAGGACTTTTTGCCAAATTTCATACCCCCAGATATGCAGCCGTCAGGACAAGTTTCATAATTTCTCACAAAATCGCCAGAAAAAGTAAGGCGTTTTTTGACGGAGAGTTTATTAAGGAGTGCTTATTGGACTCTGTTGCGCTGATATGCCCAAAGAAGAGGGGCGCATTTGACAACGTGTCACTCTCCCGACGCACTGTAACGAGGCGTGTTGAGACCATCGCTGGAAACTTGGAGCTTCAGCTGAAGAACAGAACGGCCGACTTTGACTGATTTTCGCTGGCGTTGGATGAGAGATGCGATGTACGTGACACCGCCCAGCTGCTCATCTTCTTACGTGGGATATCTACTGACTTTTAAATCACGGAGTAGCTGGCAGCCATGCAGTCAATTAAAGAGACAACCACAGGTAATGACTTGTTCACATAGGTAAATGCGTGTTTGGACATGTTAAGACTGAAATAGGACAAGCTGGCAGGTGTGACAACAGATGGTTGTCCAAATCTGAAGGGGAAAAATGTTGGACTTTTAAAGAGGATGCAGGATAAAGTGATAGAAATTGACATTTTTGCATTGACATTAGGAAGTGTTGTGTAAAACAGTGTTAAAAATAAAACCATCAAAAGCGATCTGCTTTTGTATAAAGTAAGGTTAGGTTAAATGAAATAATAATAATAATAATAATTATTATTATTATTAATTATCTTACGGTATTTTAAAAATAATTTGAGCAAAATTTAATTGAAAAATTGCCGGTGTGGTCCTCCAGGAGTGCTTGGGTTGCTCATGCGGCCCTTTGTAAAAATGAATTGCCCACCCCTGCCTTAAAGTGTTTAGGTTTCTTTCCAGTTTAGAAAAACGAGGTCGGACGTTGTCTTTTTGTTCATTGCCATCACATGAGCGCTACATTCTCGCTCGTTCGTCCGTGTTGATGGGCTCAAATTGCCATCCTATTTGAAGCTGAAATATTCCTATAATGAGACATTTGGCTTTGTAGTCATATTTTCCCTCCTAATTTTTGTTCCTTTGCGGCGAGTATGGAGGCTGCCTGTAAGTGCTGCCTTTGTGTAAAGCTGGCGCCTCGCTCTAGTCTCCTCTCATCGAGACAAAGATTGTGTATGACTGAAAAGAGGGCTCACTGCGTTTAGTTAATTCTACTGTTGAATAAATGCGCTCGGGTGCTGAGAGTGAGGCACCGAGTCAAACGTATTTCTTCCTGTTTGAAGCGAGTAATAAAAAAAAAATTCTGATTGGCAAACATGTCTGTCACTCAAATGCTGGTGACGACGAAGGAGAAAAAAAACAAACACTTATTACAACCTCGATTGCAATTTGATGTAAATTAAACATGCAGCCCTACAATTGGGTTGTTGTTACTGTTGCATGGCGTGGCTGGTCGACAACCATGCTGCATAACAAAAGATTATTCACCCTACTAGTGGCAAAACAGCTCATTAGTGGACGCTCTTCCCATGGAATGAGACTGTCCCCACGTTAACGTTTTTAGATGTAAACCAGGAGTCCCCAAACTTTTTGACCCAGGGGCCGCATTGGGTTAAAATAATTTTGCCTGGGGCCAGGCTGTTTTTATTTATACATATATATACATATATATATATATATATATATATATATATATATATATATATATATATATATATATATGCATATATATATATACATATATATATACATATATATATATATATATATATATATATATATATATATATATATATATATATATATATATATATATATATATATATATATATATACATATATACATATATATATATATATATAAAATGGATCATGGTACATGCAGCTAAGATATATATGTATATATATATAAATAAATAAAAACAGCCTGGCCCCAGGCAAAATTATTTTAACCCAATGCGGCCCCCGGGTCAAAAAGTTTGGGGACTCCTGGTTTACATCTAAAAACGTTAACGTGGGGACAGTCTCATATATATATAAGGTTGCAGACCTCCATCCAGCTGGACTTCCCAAATAGTAAAACAGTCCTGAATCCAGATGGTGATCCATATCATCCCCAATATATACTCACATGTTCCTTATCCTTTCTTGAAAGTTCTCCGCCCATTAGTTATGTTTCTAACTAACTAACTAACTAACTAACTAACTAACTAACTGAAATTATTTTAGAACATCCTGGCGGAGGAAATAACCCCGATGTGACCATCCTCAGGGTAAACACCTACTTAAAACACATTTTTTAGAACTGAAGAAGCCCTTTGGATGATAGATGCACCGTCTTCCTTTACATAACTCAATGACCATACACTGTATCTCTGTACTATGTCAACCAACATACAATATATGTAACATATACACAAGCAAACCTGGTATTCTAACTGTAATGTCTCCAAGTGTACCCCCATCAACTTGGCCTTCACTTCAAAAACTCCAACTGTCTCGGACGGAGAGATCTCAAAAATGACATTCTTGAACCTGTGATGAGAGAAACACACGGGAAGGAGTTGATACGGTAACATTTAGAAAAGCAGTCCCTGAAATATTTCTAACCTGCCTTTAAATTAGTCAGTATTGGTATCGGTCCGATACTTGCTATACTTACTGGATTGAATATTGTAAACAAATAATCCAAAGACCCAAACTATAGCCTAAATGGTCCGTCCAACATTACGTAACATGCCATAAACAAAGATGCAGCAGCTACTACTAACTGTAGCTATCTAGCACATTTGATTTATATCACTGCTTCTCAAAAAGTTGGGCAATTAATGCTCGAACAATACAAAGACTGCAAGATACGTAAGGAGCAGGGCTCAAATTAATCTGACCACAAAGGATGAAGAAGTACAGGTAGCCCCTAAATATGGTTGATAATGAAGCTACAGTTTATAAGAATAAGCTCTTTATTTGGCAAAAGTGTCAGTCAATATTTGGCTTGGTGCATAGAGCTAATAAAACAACAAATTATTTTGAACAGTTTTTAAATCCATCCATCCTTTAATCTATCCATCTATCTGTCTATCTATCTATCTATCTATCTATCTATCTATCTATCTATCTATCTATCTATCTATCTATCTAGCTATCTATCTATCTAACAATCCATTTTTGACCGATTGTCCCTTTTGGTGTCGCATGGGCGCTGGAGCCTATCTCAGCTGCATTCGGGCGGAAGGTGTTGTACACCCTGGACGAGTCGCCAACTCATCACAGGGCCAACACAGATAGACAGATTAGAAAGGATAAATGAAATATCCTGGGGCGTGACAGAAAGTAATTGTGAACCACTGGTTTCTACACAGAAACCTCAAGACCACAGGTTTTGATACCTGTGGTCTTGAGGTTCAACTTCCTCAAGGCCTGGGGGCCAAACATGGCTATCTACATCATTGTATAATGCCAAAGAAAGCCTGGAAATAATAT
The DNA here is from genome assembly GCF_033978795.1 of Nerophis ophidion. Classification (NCBI taxonomy): domain Eukaryota; kingdom Metazoa; phylum Chordata; class Actinopteri; order Syngnathiformes; family Syngnathidae; genus Nerophis; species Nerophis ophidion. The sequence continues at coordinate 24,092,156 of NC_084635.1, forward strand.
GCGTCAATAAAGTACTTTTTTTTTCATACTAAATGTATTCGTTCTTTCCAATTTGACAGAAAAATTACATGTACTGCATGCAATTCCATATACAGTATTTTAAACTTTAATATTGTCTATAATAATACAGTAGACATTTTATTATCATGCATTCCAAAAAATTATTTGTAAAAAAAACAACTTTAATATCTACTTGACTTATGATCAAAGCAAGTTATCCATCAGGTTGTACACTGTAGAAATGATGGTAGATCTTAAGGTAAAAAACTTTTACCATAACAAACTGTGGTACAGCTTTTCTATTTACAGTGATACAACGTAAAAACTACAACTAAAGATTTTATGGTAGAAACCTGGAAGCTCAGTAGCCACAATTCTAATGTAAAATTTTTTTTTTTTCATTTACAGTAATATGCTGTGCTGTAATATTCTATAAAAAAAACTGTCAATTTTGAAGGTAACATTCTGGCACCTGAACTAAATTTTTGTTTAACAGTGTACCTAAATATTTCAATAATCATAAAAATGACAATAACAATAAGAACCCAATGCCTATTATAAGCAATTCAAAATCATGAGGTAAATCCTGACACATGTCAATAAATATATTTTTCACTGTATTAAGCAGCCGTCTGATGGCAACCATAATTGTGAAATAATAAGGAGTTTTAAACACCTGCTCTAACCATGAATAGAAGACAAAACTTTCTGAGGGGAGAGGGCAAAAGGGTAATAATTTTCAGTTTGATTTTTAAAGCTGGTTGAGAGGAATCCAATGGTTTTACTGTCTCATACTATTTAAAAGTTACAAATGTAGTTTAAAAAAGGTTTTAGACAGACAACAAGCACATCACTTACTGGTTGGGCTGCAGATCCTCGATTTCAATCAATACACCCTTCTCATATAAGCGTGACGCAGTGTATTTCTGTGAAACTTGTTTACTCTTTTTGGCCTTGTTGACTCCAGGCTTTGACAGCCTGAAAAGAACCATGTGTGTTAGGATAGTTTAAGATGAATAAACATGGGTCGAAAAGAGGAGGACACTCACTTCCCCTTGCTGCCCAGGTTGTCCATGCACGTCTTAATATACTGATTGTACGAATCAATCTGCACATTGAAAAAGTTGCTCTTGGAATTTAGGGCAGTGTTGGTTTGCTGGAGTTTTACCAGCTCAGCTTTCCTGCGTTGGCGATAACGTCTCTGATTTCTGATGTCCTGAATTACACAATCACAATATTCAGAAAATTTTGACCAATTACACTTAGTTAATACGTTGTTCTTTCAACCTTGGCTATGTCATTGATGAAGTCCTGATAGCGATTCTCAGGATTGACTTTCCCAAGCTCCGATAACCGCTGCAGGTTGTTCTTAATCCTCTCCTTCTTCCCTTGTAATGTGAGGCTGTCATCCACCACTGGTTTGACTTGCTTCATCTTCTCTGGGGTCTTGGCATCTCGGATGGCCCTCCGCTGCATGGCACGCTGGTACTCCGCTTCCTGTCGCCACAGAACAAAATATAGTAAGCACTGTCTTAGCTTTCGCTACAGAAAACCAGCTTTGCTATTATGAGTTAAATTTGTTCTTACTGTATTTTTGGACTATAAGGCGCACTTAAAATGATTACATTTTCTCAAAAATAGACAGTACGCCTTATAACCTGATCCGCTTAATATACTGTATGTATCAATTCTCGTTGTGGTACAATGCTGTGATGACAAGTGTGACCAGTAGATGGAGGTTGACGCCTCTTCAATAAATCATACTAGCAATTACTGGTATGCAAGCAAGAAAAAAACTTTGAAGTTTCATTGAGAATATAGAACATTACACACGGCTGTCAAAAACTCTGTCTAAATGTTTTCGTACAACTTTGTTAAGCTAAGAAGTCGCACCTCCTGACAGAAGGTGGAGCATTACCACTACTGTAGTCTGGTGTACTGCGCTCCAACATACGAATATTGTTATTGTGTGTCCATAAGGACCCCAAAATGGCACCTGTTATGAGACATATTATCTGGTGTTTTGTTTTGATTATGCAAAACCAACTTTTCTTACCTACTGGTACTTTCTGTGGTGCATTCGTGATCTGCATAAGTAAGTCTTTAAAGTTTGCGCACGTCTGCCATTATGGTCAATAAGCACCTATGTTTTCCTATCTTCTTCTTGTCGGGAATTAATCTTCCACTGTTGCCATTTCTAATACAAAGTAGTACAGTTTTTAATCATATACGTCAGTAGGCTCGCTATGAAAGCGCTAATAACTACAACATAAATGGCAGGGAGAAGATGCTGTCGAAGTAGAACCGCGTAAATAAGACTACCCACAAAACAGCGCAACCTGAGAAGACAGTCAAAAAAGCAGCTTGAAAATGGTCCGTAAAACATAATGTATGCAACATTTTGACCAAAGAACTACCGTGACATGTTATGTAGACCACAAGCATGTGTTTTAAATGTAGAACAAAAATCATAAAAATATGGTAATTCAGTAAGGGCCAGATTTACTAAAGGTAAAACATGTGGAAACTTAATAGCACACGCAAAGTTGAGCTGCTAAACTTGTGCATTGTGGATTTTGTCTGTTAAGTGAGCAGAATAATGCCTGCAATCCATTTTGCGTCTATGTTGTCTTTAGTATGCAAAATACAGTATATGATGATCATCAAAACGGCCACACTACTGGGAGGAGAAGATGCAAATAGTATTTGGCACGCGCAATGTGATTAATCAACTCTCATCACTGTTTTAGGGGCTCTAATTAGTGTTTTATTTACCACGTGTCAGAAGGATATGCAAACTGACACCGACGCACAAAGCTGTGAGAAAGGACTGTTTGTTGCATGTGCTGCTAAGACAGACCATGGACAGAGAATCGTCCGGCCTACATGTGTGTTTTAACATAATTGGACAATCAGAAATAACAATTATTAAATATATCCTCTAGTCAGCAATTTCCTTTTATAATTTTATGGCTGCTAGATGGCTTGTGGGGCTGATTAAAATTAATTCAATTAATGCTGTTTGGTCTCTGCTGTTTTTTTTTTTAAATGTTTTTTTATGTAGGAAAAACATGTATATTACTTTAATATATCTCTTGCATGAAAGGATGTCTTTCATTATGTATTTTCTTGCGTTTGAATCATTGTAGACGCACGAACGCGCTGGTGATGTAATCCACAGCCTCACGCACAGAATGAAGTGTCAGTGTTCATGTGTTTCTGTTGTCTGGACTGCGATTCAGAAAAGGTGTTACAGATTATAGATGTGTGCTGCAGGTTCAACACATCGCACAAAAGTAAAACGATAATGTTAATGTGCAGAAAATTATCGTCCCCGTGCTAAAATCCTAATTTGTGTTCGTCGATCACAGGCAAAATGCCCACTGACTGGACTTGCTGTCTAGCGCATGGTATTTGGATCTTAATAAATCAGGCTCTAAGTTTAGAACTTAACAACAAAGAAAAATGTTGAGTTTCCAATTACCGTATTTTTCGGACTATAAGTCGCAGTTTTTTTAATAGTTTGGCCGGGGGTGCGACTTATACTCAGGAGCGACTTATGTGTGAAATTATTAACACATTACCGTAAAATATCAAATATTATTATTTAGCTCATTCACGTAAGAGACTAGACGTATAAGATTTCATCGGATTTAGCAATTAGGAGTGACAGATTGTTCGGTAGACGTATAGCATGTTCTGTATGTTATAGTTATTTGAATGACTCTTACCATAATATGTTACGTTAACATACCAGGCACCTTCTCAGTTGGTTATTTATGCGTCATATAACGTACACTTATTCAGCCTGTTGTTCACTATTCTTTATGTATTTTAAATTGCCTTTCAAATTTCTATTCATGGTGTTGGGTTTTAACAAATACATTTCCCCCCAAAATACGACTTATACTACAGTGCGACTTATATGTTTTTTTTCCTTTTTTATTATGCATTTTCGCCAGGCGCGACTTATACTCGGGGCGACTTATACTCCGAAAAATACGGTAGTCTAGCATGACTGCTTTGGGACAGTGGGAGGTATGGTATCTACTGTATGTTGCCTTAGAAAAAAACCCCACAAGCATCACAATCAATAATCATCACATTCTAACATGTATGCACACAATTTTGCCTATGAGTAAAAATCAATCAATCAATCATCAATCAATGTTTACTTATATAGCCCTAAATCACTAGTGTCTCAAAGGGCTGCACAAACCACCACGACATCCTCGGTAGGCCCACATAAGGGCAAGGAAAACTCACACCCAGTGGGACATCGGTGACAATAATGACCCAGTGGGACGTCGGTGACAATGATGACTATGAGAACCTTAGAGAGGAGGAAAGCAATGGATGTCGAGCGGGTCTAACATGATACTGTGAAAGTTCAATCCACAATGGATCCAACACAGTCGCGAGAGTCCAGTCCAAAGCGGATCCAACACAGCATATTAACATATTATAACATATATATAACATATTAAAACAATATGTTAATATGTGTGGGAAATACTAAACTAGTTGCCTGTGGGTCAAATTCAGCCCATTAATGACCTGTGAGATAAGTTTAAAACTTGGGACAAATATTCTTGAAGTACAGTGGTACCTCAGTTTTGGGATGCTCTGTTTTGCAACAGAATGTTGCCCCCTTTTTGGATACAGTCTTGATTATCCTAAGGACAAACATTGTGTGCAACAAAATAGTCCCTTTACCCGCGTAACATTTCGCGGAAACGAGTGCCTTAACAAAGAATGACGACTTATGGGGCCAAAGAAACTTTGCGTCTGCCAGCTCTTTGATAAGAAATGTCATGGGCACCGAAACCCCGGGCCATTCTGCCATTGCGTGCTAGTAACCAGACCGAAAAAAAGAAGTAGCTATCGGTGCTAAATGAATGCAGACTCAGCAACATGCAACAAGTGTTTGCGAGTTATATTGTGCAAATGACGTGATGTAGCATCTCGACAGAAGCACGAGTCTGACGCTCATTTTAAACTTTATTGCCGACCAAAACAGCCAAAACAGAATCCCTCATAACACTACAGAGCTAGCCAGCAGTCAAAACAACAAGGCAGTGCGAGGACTTACATAATATGCACCAATGACAGTTATGGCGAGCGAGGCTGCATTTATAACCCCCCGTAATAATAATGTATTATAAGCCCTTTTTTGCACGCTCTATGTGTTTTATATTTCTCCAATATAAATGACAATTTGCTGCAGATTTAATTTATTTTGAATGCACTACATAGTTATTTAAATTATATATCCTGAGTATTTAAATTAATCATAAATTCGCTTTGACACAAACTTTCATACAAAAATAAAGGAATAGTTTTTTCCATTTTTTTAAGTACAGATGTAAGGACTGGTGGGCATCGAGGTGCCGGGTTCGATTCCCTCGAGGATGCGTTGACGTGAACACATCAAATGTAAGATCTTAAAAGATTTATTTAACAAAAAGAGAGCTCTGAACAGAAATACTGGAGCTAATAAAAAGGCAAACCAAAAACGCTAGTAAGAAAACTAAGAAATACAAACAGAAAACTAGAATTGGCATGAAAGCACAAAAATGTAAAAACAAAAACAATTAGCATGTGAGCTAAGAAAAGGCAGGTGGCTTAGCATATGAGCTAGCGAGAATAAACATACCGAGAAGAGCAGTCGTCACTTGTTGCATGTGAGCAACTCTTATGGACCCAGACTGAACAAGGAAAAGAGGAAGGCTTATATAGGGAGTAATCAAGTAGAACCAGGTGTGTGTAGAAGACGAGGAGCAGGTGAAATCAATGTGTAACCATGGTAACGGACTAAACAGGAAGTAAGTGGGTCAGAAAGAGAATGAAACAAAGATGGAAAAATAAACATGTGAAGATCCGAGTCACGGATCGCAACAACAGATATCCTATTAATTTTGAAATCCTTTTTTGGTCCGTTCTGATTGGCGTCTTGCGGTCTCCTTAGATCAAACATTGACATTGAGCCCATTCCCAAAGAGGGAATGCTAGTCATTAAGACTGGGAGAGTGCTAAGCATAACTTTGGCTACCAGATACCAGCGAGTATTGGTGTTGAAAAGGCAGATATTTCTAGTTTTACTGGGCAGCAGCAAGAACAGACAATAGGACACAACCAGTTTGGAGTGCTGTGGGGGGATGGACCACCCTGACACCGCATGCCGGAGCAGCTTTAGGTGTGGACAAGAAACCGAGCCGTGGATGTAGAAGCAAGCCTAAGCAGTGCCAACGGAGGACGTTGCTGACTTCAACAGGAAGGCTGTGGATGCTGAATCGCTGCTAAAATTCATGCTAGCAAGGAAGACTGGATGTTTTAGGGCAAATTTTACACGGTTCACTCTGACATTCGCTATGCAAACTAGCAACAGAGATTAGGCTCGTAACTCAAATGTATGCTCGCAATGTGAAGCATAACAAAAAGCAAACGGACAGTTAGTATTTAAAAATATTTGTAAGTTGGAGTACTCATAAATTGAGGTACCACTCTATGTCAACTTACGATCATCGGTTGAAACATCCTTTATCACCAATTGTTTGTGTCTTTTGCCACAGTCACAATTAAATGTGCAAAGGCTAGTTTCGCTTACAGTTTCAGTTAAAGCAACTTTTTATGTTTATTCAGCCAGTCCGAGGCATGTCAACATACGCAGGGTTGCACAGCAATACCGTTTTGATGACGGTGGAAGTGAAAACGTAGCCTTAAGTACATTCTGTCCATCATTTGGTTCATTTCTAGTTATGTTACAGAAAAGCAGACAAATATTTGGTGTAATCTGACCTGCTCCGGACCAGCTGTTGTGTCCAATATCTCAGTCAGAGTCTCCCCAGGCTGAAACCGGATCACATCCACAATCAGCCTCTTGGTGCTAGAGTGACATGACAAATAAAGACTTATGGAAGCACCTAAATGAAGGTAAGATGTAAGCAATCAACCCACAGTATGAACTTACTTGAGCAGGAGGGTCTTGGCATCTACTTCAGTATTGGCCTCACCAGCGACATCAAACTTGTTTGTCAGTGTTAGCGACACCTCAGTCTTGCCCATCAGCTCTTTGTTTGGGTCATCAGGAGGAAGGGGATTTTCACCTGTGTATCACCGATATTAGTAAAGAAATACTCCCCATTGCGTATAATTTTGCATTCCTGATTGTGAATAATCAATCAATAAAATTACATTATCTGCAGTCTGCCTGTGTACAATTCTTCTATATTCTTATTATGTGTAGGTAGTTGCTTCTCAATCATTTTCTTTACGTCTTTCCCAGAAAGAAGAAAATATTTTGAGCCCCCCAACTCTCCGCGGCGACAATAAATATTATTTATAGGATTATTATTTGTCAATAAAATCTGTTATAAGTACACCTCTGCAGAACACTGTATCCTTATTGACACTAAAGAAAAAAAAAATATTTATCAACTTACAACAAAAAATAACTTGGCTAACACTGCTTTTAGTCTGTAACAGGAGAGATTTAAAGTGCATCAATTTGTCTGAAATCAATAAAAAATTAAATCCATCTAGAAATTTTTTGACCAACTTGAACCACTTGATACTGAAAAATAAAAGCGGTAGGAAATGGATGGATGGAACTTCAATAAATAAACACAAATTCAAATTGATCAGCAACAATAATTTGGGGGGACTATATACAAACGTTTGTATAAAACCCTTTAACCTACAAAACAAAAATTCCATCCAACCATCCATCCATTTTCTACTGCTTATTCTCTTCGGGGTCGTGGTGGGCGCTGGAGCTTATCTCAGCTACAATCAATTAATACAACAATTTGAGCAGACTTAGTTTTTTTAAATCAAAATGAGTAAATCAGGATTAGTGGCAACAATGAGCACGTTTTTTTTAGTGCACAGATTTTCAAAGCGGGGTTTGAAGCATGATACTGATAAAGCGTGTTTATGGTCATCACTTCAAGCAATATTTGTAAGTTTTTACAATATAACTAAAACAATTAATTCTTACTAAATATTACTATCATATTTGTACGCGCTACTGTAATGTAATCAAGCTAGCATCGTTAGCATCAGGTAATATGCTAACATGTTTAAGTGTCTGTGTTTTTTATTATTAACTTGCAGTGGGATTCTTTTTGTATTATATCAGTTTCAAAACTTTCTCAATAGATTGACCAAACACCGTGGAGTTATTGAGTCTGTTTAGCTGTTTGAAGAGCTAGCTTACGCAGTTAGTGGGTCGATGACAATGACCATACTTGCCAACCCTCCTGGATTTTCCGGGAGACTCCCAAAATTCAGTGCCTCTCCCGAAAACCTCCCGGGACAAATTTTCTCCTGAAAATCTCCCGAAATTCAGACGGAGCTCCAGCCCACTCCAGCTCCATGAGAACCTGACTCAATGTTGTGACCCTCTTAAACAGGACAATACTGCCATCTACTGTACATAGAATAGAATGTCTGTTCTGAAGCCCACAGTAAAGAGACGTAACTTCATCACGTCGCCTGGTTATTGACTCCAACCCAATATATTACACCTTCGACGAGCAAAATGAAGAAATACGCTTGCAAGTTCCAGAACGATTGGAAACAAGAATTTCAGTTTATCCAGGAGAGTTCAAAGGGAAGGGGGTATGTTACCTGTAAATTTTGTAGAACAGACTTCTCCATTGAACACGGTGAACGGATATACTCGGCCATAACGGTCAGTCAGCAAAGCACAAAGCGTCCGCAGCACAGCATCGTTCACAACCCAGTATTATGGCCCATCTTGCAAAATGGAGAACCGATGATGTATCTTATGTTGAGACAAAGATGGATGGCTATGCTGATAGCTTGAAGCAACATCCCGTTTTAATTTGCGGATGTCTACAACAAATCCGTGAAGGATGTTCCCGGATTCGGAGATCGCTCACCAATACGCAAATGGCAGAACAAAGGTTATTCAAATAGTGAAAGGTAAGTGTTGCTGTTGTTTTTTAGTAACCAGCAAGCACAGTACAGTTAGTAGAACAACTGTGTTTTTATTACTGTGTATTTGATAGGTACCGTCTGAAATTCACTATTTCTTTTATTTATGTATATAATAAAATAAGTATATATAGCTAGAATTCACTGAAAGCCAAGTATTTCATACATATATATATATTAAATAAATGGCTTGTACTTGTATAGCGCTTATATATATATATATATATATATGTATATATATATATATATATATATATATATATATATATATATATATATATATATATATGTATATGAAATACATATGAAATACTCGAGTTGGTGAATTATACGCCACCCCTCTTAATCACACCCCCCGTCCCAACCACGCCTACGCCCCACCCCCGACCATGCCCCCTACCTCCCGAAATCGGAGGTCTCAAGGTTGGCAAGTATGACAATGACTTTTCTGTTTTGTTTGATCAGTTGTTTAACAGCCTTGTTACAGGCACTGTTTAGAAACAAGTAAGGTATGTTGCTGGTACAAAATCATTCTGTGTAAATAACTAATTTTGCAACGTATATATCCGCGGCATTTAAACATTACGGCTAATATATGGAAACCAATTTTTTCTTCTAAAATTTTGTGAATGCTGCTTATATACTGTACGCACTATAGCCTGGAAAAGACGGTATATGAAAGGTGTTCGGGTTTTCTTTTTGCATTATTCTGTTCACTCACCGATGAGGGACTCTACAGTGGGAACTTCGCCAAGATCCTCCAACAGCTCATGGACGGGATCATTGTGCTCTGGAGCAATGGCATCCTGATGGTCCAGGAGCAGCTGCAGCAAATAACAGTGAACCCGTTACGGACAAGTCACAGAAATTATTAATTCGAATGATAGCGATATTGTTCATGGCGCATTGAAGCACATAATGGGTGGGATTTTACAAAGATATGAGGAATTGAGGTGAATACAAACTTACTGTGTGAGTGTTAATAATCTCTCCAATAGAGATGTATATGACCGGTTTGGTGACGTTGACTAGGTCAGAGTACTGATCCACGTTAAATTTATCTTCAAGCGAAGGGACATCGCATGCTGTCAAAAAATAGCGCCTGTGTGAAAATAAAATTATCAAATCAACCATCCAAAAAGGTACAACAGATTCTACAAAAATCTTCAAAAAGATTTAACACCTAAACTTCTGATAAGAATTGCTGAGATATTCATTGATGGGATTCAGGTGGGCATTATCTCCAAGGAACATCTTGTTCGAAGCAGCGTGCTGCAGCATCTTGGCGACGGAGCCCAAGTTTCGCCGCTGCTCGTTGGTGAGCTGGCCACCCGCCGACACCTCAATGATGTCAAAGGCATCAGGGGCAACGATGGCTGGGTTCATGTAACGGTAATACAGAAGGTTGCCCACGATCTGAAATGTCAAAATCAAAATTGTTTGTTACAAGTGGGTAAGTCTGTATGATTGTAGATATATTAATATGTGTTCCACAATTGTTGAACCATGCAAAAAAATGATAACGGATAAAAGGGGTCACCTAAGAATGGGTGAAAAAGGCCAAAAAGTAGAATAATTCCTAGTACGTCAATTTAGACACTAATTGCCATATTTGTCTGTAAATTGGTGGCATATACAATAGTTTTGCAAAGGTGTACGGGAATAAGATCGGAATATTCATTATGTTATTTAATTGTAACGGACCTGCAACCCAAGTGTAAACTACAATTATCGGCATTAACATTTTATATGAAACATGAGAAAGTAGTGGAAGAGCGCAGACCTCATCAAGGATCTACTACTAGTAAAGACTCTTTTACACTAGTAAAGAATGTTTTAAAGAAATCCTGACTCTAAATGGTGATGTCGTTCACCCCCAAAATGTAATCACTTGAAAGTTTCCCTTTTTAAAGTTCGCATCTGTCTACAATGTTGAGGCGAATGCAATGAGTGTGCGACAGGCATCCCAACAACGGTTGGGTCACAACATGGGGGCGGTGATGCTGATCAAACCCAAAATCTAATCACTTTTCTGCCATTTACAGAAGTTTTATCGAAATCTTTAACGAACGTTTTTGGTACATTAATTACTAGCTGACAAACAGACAAGCCCCAGAAAACTTTATGTGCAACACAGGTAATAGTTATGTTTTTTGTATTCCATCCATACATTTTCTACAGCTTGTCCCTTTTGGGGTTGCGGGGGGCCTATCTCAGCTGCATTTGTGCGGAAGGTTGCCAATCAATCTACCCCCAGGTGCATGTTTTTGGCGGTGGGAGGAGCCGGAGTACCCGGAAAGAACTCATGCAGTCACGGGTAGGACATGCAAACTCCACACAGAAAGATCCTGAGCCCGGGAATCCGGGATAGAACTCAGGACTACTCAGGACCTTTGTGTTGTGAGGCACATGTACCAACCCCTGCTCTACCGTGCTACGCTAAAGTAAGTCAGTGTCCTTTCCACAAATACATTTGAACTAGGACTGGCCGATGTAATGATATACAAACCCCGTTTTCATATGAGTTGGGAAATTATGTTAGATGTAAACATAAAAGGCATACAATGATTTGCAAATCCTTTTCAACCCATTTTCAGTTGAATGCACTACAAAGACAAGATATTTGATGTTCAAACTTAGGGACCTTATTTTTTTTTTTGCAAGAAAAAATGGCTACAAAACGTGCCAAAGTAGTTGGGAAAGGGCATGTTCACCACTGTGTTACATCACCTTTTCTTCTAACAACACTCAATAAACGTTTGGGAACTGGGGAAACTAATTGTTAAATTTTTGAAAGTGGATTTCTTTCCCATTCTTGTTTTATGTAGAGCTTCAGTCCTTCAACAGTCTCCGCTGTCGTATTTTACGCTTCATAATGCGCCACACATTTTCGATGGGAGACAGGTCTGGACTGCAGGCGGGCCAGGAAAGTACCCACACTCTTTTTTTACGAAGCCACGCTGTTGTAACACGTGCTGAATGTGGCTTGGCATTGTCTTGCTGAAATAAGCATGGGCGTCCAAGAAAAAGACTGCGCTTAGATGGCAGCATATCTTGTTCCAAAACCTGTATGTACCTTTCAGCATTAATGGTGCCCGCACAGATGTGTAAGTTACCCATGCTTTGGGCACTAATGCACCCCCATACCATCACAGATGCTGGCTTTTGAACTTTGCGTCGATAACAGTCTGGATGGTTCGCTTCCCCTTTGGTCCGGATGACACAATGTTGAATATTTCCCCCAAAAATTAGAAATGTGGACTCGTCAGACCACAGAACACTATTCTACTTTGCATCAGTCCATCTTACATGATCTCGGGCCTAGAGAAGCCTGCGGCGTTTCTGGATGTTGTGGATAAATGGCTTTCGCTTTGCATAGTAGAGCTTTAACTTGCACTTACAGTATTTAGTGACTATGGTTTTCTGAAGTGTTCCTGAGCCCATGTGGGGATATCCTTTAGAGATTGATGTCGGTTTTTGGTACAGTGCCTTCTGAGGGATCGAAGGTCACGGTCATTCAATGTTGGTTTCCGGCCATGCCGCTTACGTGGAGTTATTTCTCCAGATTCTCTGAACCTTTTGAAGATATTATGGACCGTAGATGTTGAAATCCCTAAATTTCTTGCAATTGCACTTTGAGAAATGTTGTTCTTAAACTGTTTGACTATTTGCTCTTGCAGTTGTGGACAAAGGGGTGTACCTCGCCCCATCCTTTCTTGTGAAAGACTGAGCATTTTTTGGGAACCTGTTTTTATACCCAATCATGGCACCCACCTGTTCCCAATTAGCCTGCACACCTGTGGGATGTTCCAAATAAGTGTTTGATGAGCATTCCTCAACCTTATCAGTGTTTATTGCCACCTTTCCCAACTTCTTTGTCACGTGTTGATGGCATAAAATTCTAAAGTTAATGATTATTATTATCAAATTGAACATGAAATATGTTGTCTTTGTAGCATATTCAACTGAATATGGGTTGAAAATGATTTGCAAATGATTGTATTCCGTTTATATTTACATCTAACACAATTTCCCAACTCATATGGAAACGGGGTTTGTACACGATGTATTGCGGGTTTGTCTCTGTGCGATATAGAAAATGACTGTTTTGTGATATTCGAGTATACGTTCTCACGCAGTTGCTTTTCGCTGCGGGCATTACACTACAGGCTCTTCTCAGTCTTTCTTTTGTCTCGTTCTCACAGACAGCAAGCGCAAAAAACTTACACACGTCACAGACTGTTACGTCATACGTGAAGAGAAGTGAATTATATTTATATAGCGCTTTTCTCTAGTGACTCAAAGCGCTTTACATAGTGAAACCCAATATCTAAGTTACATTTAAACCAGTGTGGGTGGCACTGGGAGCAGGTGGGTAAAGTGTCTTGCCCAAGGACACAACGGCAGTGACTAGGATGGTGGAAGCAGGAATCGAACCTGCAACCCTCAAGTTGCTGGCACGGCCACTCTACCAACTGAGCTATACCGCCCTATACGTCACATATGTATACGCCCTCGCGGAGCAGCATGGGTAACGTTAGCTGTGATGCTAGTGGAGCCATGCGAGTGGTAATACGAGAGAAAGAAGGTGCTATGCTGGTAACAAATGAAGGAAGAATTAATTGCCAAGAAAAACAGCTGGGGGTCCATTGTCTGGCAGTGGTTCGGCTTCAAGCGCGAAGATGTCAAGTGTGGGGCACAAGCGTTGTGCCCCACGTTGTGCCCCCCAACACGACCTCGGAGAAGCGGAAGAAGATAGATGGATGGACAGAAACATCATGGAATGCAATAATAAATGCTGAGTATAGATTTGGGTTAAGCTTTAAAAAAATACTGTACATTGCTTGGTGATGAAATCGGTTTATGCTTCTACTGTTATGATGAATATATCAAACTGTTAAAATAAATGTCGCTACTGTATCATTCTTGCGTGGAATAAGAGCAGTTGCTGTTAACAGTAGTCTTTAAGAGTGAAGCTTATAATCGGGGTCACAGTTTCAAGACATGCTGTGGAAGAAAATATAGTGTTGAAGTGGGAGAGCTGTTGGCCCCCTCAGTCTGCTAGCCCTTTTTAGGGTGTTGACACAATAATTGTGTTTAATTCATGTCATTAGGATGAAGAGAAAGTTTGTAACATTAAAAAAATTGTAGAGTCGGCAGACCTTAAGCAGTTCATCCTCTGTAGCATCTGGGAACTTCTCATGGAGGGTGTCCTTCAGGACCTTAGAGATGAAGCGCATCCCGTAGCTAACAGACAAAACAGTGCGATTCAGTCAGACACACTTTAACTGATGTTGCAATAAAGCTGGGATGAAGCAAATGTACTTACGGTATTTTATCTGCTGAGACGATTATTGCAGAAAGGAACTTGTCCGTCACCGTCTTCATGATCTTGATGGAGGCCTCCAGTCTATTCCGGACTTCTTCATGAGCCATTGCCTGCTCAGGTGTTACATCATATGGTAGTTTGCTGTGGACAACAGAACTTGGTTTAGTGATGATCTCTCTTTGGTCTTAGAGATTTAGTACAGCTTTAGTAAAGTCATCAAATTAACAAGTTAAAGCAGTAAGTAGAATAGTAGTGTCGAAAGTGCGGCCTGGGTACAGTTTACTGCCTGCAGCTTATTACAAATAATAATGTATTAGATTTATATAGCGCTTTTGTAGAAACTCAAAGCGTTTCAAAGAGAAGTGGGAACCCATCATTTATTCACTCCACATTCACACAGGTGGTGGTAAGCTACATTGTAGCCACAGCTGCCCTTCCGACCACCACCCATCATCTGGGGGCAACGGTGAAGTGTCTTGACCAAGGACACAACGGCAGTGATTTGGATGGCAAGAAGCAGAGAGCGAACCTGCAACCCTCAAAATTCTGGCAAGGCTGCTCTATCCACCACGCCATGCCGCCTAAATAGAGAATTTAACATTGTACAAATGAAATATTAGGGCAACACTAAAAAAACAAATACAATATATTTTGATTAAACAGTAATGAGACAAGAAATTATACTACAGTGGAACCCGTTAATGTTGATGTGATTTGAACTGGCTGACTCTGATCGACATAAGTGCTTGTAAACACACACTTAATCTAATTGAAAGTAGCCAATGCACTTCTACTTTGGCCAGAGACAAAGCTGAATGGCTTTTTTAACCTGTGTCAGTTTTTTAACAAGATGTTCCTTTATTTGTGCATATTATTATTTTGATTCTTGAGTTAACATATATTTTATAATAGTGTCATCTAAAAGAACTGATAAGGTAACGTCATTAAATGTTCAGAGTACAATGACAATAAAGCTTTCTTTCACATATGCACAATAATTAAACAGTAGATATGTCACCTTTGTTGTTTCACTAAGTTTAGCCGTAATTAAGACCACAATACTACAACACATGTCTCCTTGGACATTTTTTTCATAGTTATATATGTTAATGTTGACCTAAACCAAGCCTTGGCAATTATTTTGACTCGGCGGCCACATTTAGAGAAAAAAATGTGTCTGGGGGCCGGTATATCTATTTTTAGGAACACTAATAGAAAACTTTACAATAATGTCTGATTGAATGCTAGAAACGTTATGACAGACCGCCTTAAAAAACGTAATGGAATTTTAACTTTTTCTATGAAGGATAAAACACTGAATATTGACCAAATATGAATGTCACACCCCCTTTCGATCGACATATTTTACAATCGAGTGAAACGCGACAAAAATGCAACAGTGAAATATGAACACATCACTAAGCTTTAGAACTTTGTGGTGAAAATCTCCTTCCGCGTCTGTGGAAACCCTTCCCACCCACACTGCTTGGTGCCTTGTCTGAGCTGCTGTGACGTAGATTTCCATAGTAAAGATGACCATAGTAACTATTTAGATTACCATAGTAACTAATTTGATTACCATAGTAACTGGTATATCATCCAAAAGCGCAGATCTCAACCATTGAAATACTTTGTATAGTTCAAGACTTACTGCACATCATAATGGCAGCTACACTTTCCATCTTAAAGATCTAAAAAAATGCCCACATATGCAATCCTCTCCAAGGTTTCTCATAGTCATTGTCACCAACGTACCACTGGGGGGAGTTTGTCCTTGCCCTTATGTGGGCTTTGTACCGCGGATGTCATTGTGGCTTGTGCAGCCCTCTGAGACACTTGTGATTTAGGGCTATATAAATAAACATTGATTGATTGAAGGTCCCATTATTCGGTGCGCATACATAACTGTCCCCGCCTCCACTTAGTGGGACAAAGAGAGAGGATGACTGACAAAAGGGTTCGCTCTCTTAATTTAATTACATTATGTATATTAAAAATTACGGCCAGATTTTGATTAAACTTTCAGGAAATATCACAAACTAGTTAGATTGCCAGTCTTGATTCGATTTAAGTGGTGATCCGGATCTCTGTCTGGATGCAGTATCAGGCGATAGGGGCTGACTAAGTGAGGAGAGTATTCTCCGAGTGCTTTTCTAGTTTGATATTTTTAACCTTTTGCTTACTTAATTAAATGCTAAAACCTATTCAACAAAGGTGCAAATATGCGATTCAGTTAAAGATATTTTATGAAAAAAAGTAAATTAGAAACATATTAGCTTTATGTTACATAAAGCATATAATAATTGAACTGTAAATCTGAAGTGCTTAAAACATGCAGAGGTACAATACAAAAATGAACACTGGCTACAAATAGCCTCTGGGCTGTACTTTGGACTAATTTCCTCCATAGGCGCAAGAGGAAGAACAATGCACCTTTCCAAAATTGGTTTAAACTGTGTACTGTTCGAATAATACACCCAAAGGAAAACAACGTTGTAAAAATATAAAACATGCTGGGTAAATAATTCCTATTAATGAGTTTTTTTTAAATAACTAAAACAATGAAGCAACTACATTGTATATACAGTATTTTTCGGACTATAAGTCACAATTTTTTTCATAGTTTGGCTAGTGGTGCGACTTATACTATGGAGCGACTTATGTGTGAAATTATTAACACATTACCGTAAAATATCATGTAATATTATTTAGCTCATTCACGTAAGAGACTAGACGTATAAGATTTCATGGGATTTAGCGATTAGGAGTGACAGATTGTTTGGTAAACGTATAGCATGTTCTATATGTTATAGTTATTTGAATGACTCTTACCATAATATGTTACGTTAACATACCAGGCACCTTCTCAGTTGGTTATTTATGCGTCATACAACTTATTCAGCCTGTTGTTCACTATTCTTTATTTATTTTAAATTACCTTTCAAATGTCTATTCTTGGTGTTGGGTTTTATCAAATATATACATACATTTTCTACTGCTTATTCCCTTCTGGGTCGCGGGGGGCGCTGGTGCCTATCTCAGGTACAATCGGCCGGAGTACTGTACACCCTGGACCAGTCGCAACCTCATCGCAGGGCCAACACAGATAGACAGACAACATTCACACTCACATTTACACACTAGGGATCATAATATTCTATTAGCACGTGTCAAAAAACGTATTGATATGACAGACTTAGCCTTTTTTTGGTTCAACTTGTATCTTACTGACAGGATGCTAAGTCTTTCATAACAACAAGACCTCAGAATTGATTAACGTGGACCCCGACTCAAACAAGCCTGAAAACCCATTCGGGTGTCACCGTCCAGTGGTCAATTACACGGGGTGGCGAAGTTGGGAGAGTGGCCGTGCCAGCAATCTGTGGGTTACTGGTTCAATCCCTACCTTCCACCTTCCTAGTCACGTCCGTTGTGTCCTTGGGCAAGACATTTCACCCTTGCTCCTGATGGGTCCTGGTGAGCGCCTTGCATGGCAGCTCCCGCCTTCAGTGTGTGAATGGGCGAATGTGGAAATACTGTCAAAGCGCTTTGGGCTCCTTAAAAAGGGGTAGAAAAGCGCTATACAAGTACAACCCATTTACCCTTTACCATTCAATTGCATGGAACATGCACTGCACTGTGCAACCTACCAACAACAGTCTCAATCAATCAAAGAGTATTTGAAAGGATTGTGCGGAGTTCCACAGGGTTCGGTTCTTGGCCCTGCACTTTTCAGTTTTTATATGCTGCCGTTCGGTGACATCATACGCAAATATGGTGTTAGCTTTCACTGTTTTGCTGATGACACATAACTTTAAATACCCCTAAAGCTGACCGACACGCCTGTAGTCATCTAAAGGCGTGTCTTAACGAAATCACATTTATCAAATAAATTTCCCCCAATTTCTTTAGCATGCATTTTCGGCAGGCTCGACTTATACTCCGGAACGACTTATAGTCGGAAAAATGCGGTAGTTAGATGTGGTGTCCATAGAAATATTAAAGTTTGTCTGTTAAAATCATGGTTGGTTTTACAAATGATGACAGATGTGAACAAGCGCATGTATTGTCTTTGTGTGATGATGTAAAAGAGGAGTGGTTGTATTGTATATTAAGTATGTGTCCATGAAAGGGCATATTATGATTTTTCTTAATTTGATTACTTGCTATGGTATGATTTTATTGTCATAATTTTATTTCATGATTTTTGTGTCCCTTTATTTTAGGTAGCCGGGGACTGCAGATGGAAATGAGCTATAATCTGGTACAGAACATACTGTATCTGTCTTTGAGCTTAATGTTTCTGTGCATTGTCCCTTGAAATAAAGACTAAACTAAACCAGACTAAACTAAACTAGAAATATTAAAGATGGCACCACCAACATAATTTTTTAGATTTCTCCATAAAGCTATCTCGCTCACCTGGCTTCCCCAGTTTGCGTTTCCATCTGGTTGACCCAACTCTTGTAGATGTCCACTGGGTCAGTCTTGATGTTCAGCGTCTTGTCATCCATGATGTCCTTGACCACCGGCGCCAATATCTGTCTTAATGCATTCTGGCCTCGCGCTCCACGGTGGAAGCTCACCACCATCTTGATGACAGTAGGGTTTCCCGTGACAACCTCCTTAATCTGGTCAACTTTTGACCTGATGACAGTTGATGAATTCCAAATATTATATTACATGTTTTTACAGGACATGTCTAAATAAAGTTGTTGTGGTAAAACACAAATTCCTTTCTTCGGCACGATTTACTGCTAAAATAACACACATCATGGTGTTAATTACCACATTTTCCTTTTTAAAATCATGTTGATTACAGGTGGTCCTCGGTCCGCGTATGACTTCCGTCCTTACAATAGCGATGTAAGTCAAGTTTTAACTGTAAGTCAGAAATTAAACCTTTAAATGGGGTTACGCGATGTAGATGATATAATTTTATAAACGTCCAATATTCTCCATTGCACCGGTCGCCAAAGGGGGAGGGGAATCCGCACATCTGCGGTCCGCTCCAAGGTTTCTCATTGTTATCCCTTTGGGTTGAGTTTTTTTCTTGCCCTCTTGTGGGATCTCAAGCCGAGGATGTCGTTGTGGCTTGTAAAGCCCTCTGAGACTCTCGTGATTTAGGGCTATATAAGTAAACATTCATTGATTGATAGAAATTTGGCCAACTATCATTACATCGTGACAGTGTATGTTGGTGACATATTCCACTGTAGTTGTATCCTGCAAGTTTGACAGCGACAAGCAAACAAACACATCCTCAATGCAGTGTAGCATTCTTGCAAGTGGCTAATGTCCCTCCACAGTGCAAAGCCACTTCTACAAACCCTATTTCCATATGAGTAGGGAAATTGTGTTAAATGTAAATATAAACGGAATACAATGATTTGCAAATCATTTTCAACCCATATTCAGTTGAATATGCTACAAAGACAACACATGTGATGTTCACTTATTTGGAACATCCCACAGGTGTGGAGGCTAATTGGGAAAAGGTGGGTGCCATGATTGGGTATAAAAACAGCTTCCCAAAAAATGCTCAGTCTTTCACAAGAAAGGATGGGGCGAGGTACACCCCTTTGTCCACAACTGCGTGAGCAAATAGTCAAAAAGTTTAAGAACAATGTTTCTCAAAGTGCAATTGCAAAACATTTTGGGATTTCAACATCTACGGTCCATAATATCATCAAAAAGTTCAGAGAATCTAGAGAAATCACTCCACGTAAGCGGCATGGCCGGAAACCAACATTGAATGACCGTGACCTTCGATCAAAAACGGACATCAATATCCAAAGGATATCAACACATGGACTCAGAAACACTTCAGAAAACCACCATTATCTAAGATGGACTGATGCAAAGTGGAAAAGTGTTCTGTGGTCTGACGAGTCCACATTTCAAATTGTTTTTGGAGATATTCGACATCGTGTCATCCGGACCAAAGGGGAAACGAACTATCCAGACTGTTATCGACGCAAAGTTCAAAAGCCAGCATCTGTGATGGTATGGGCGTGCATTAGTGCCCAAGGCATGGGTAACTTACACATCTGTGAAGGCAACATTAATGCTGAAAGGTAAATACAGGTTTTGGAACAACATATCCTGCCATGTACTGTAAGCGGCGTCTTTTTCATGGACGCCCCTGTTTATTTCAGCAAGACCATGCCAAGCCACATTCAGCACGTGTCACAACAGCGTGGCTTCGTAAAAAAAGAGTGCGGGTACTTTCCAGGCCCGCTTGCAGCCCAGACCTATCTTCCAGCCAAAATGTGTGGCTCATTATGAAGCGTAAAATAAGAACGACTGAAGCTCTACATAAAACAAGAATGGGAAAGAATTCCACTTTCAAAGCTTCAACAATTAGTTTCCTCAGTTCCTAAATGTTTATTGAGTGTTGTTAAAAGAAAAGGTGATGTAACACAGTGGTGAACATGCCCTTTCCCAATTACTTTGACATGTGCTGCAGCCATGAAATTCTAAGTTAATTATTATTTGCAAAAAAAAAGAAAGTTAAGGAGTTTGAACATCAAATATCTTGTCTTTGTAGTGCATTCAAATGAATATGGGTTGAAAATGATTTGCAAATTGTATTCCGTATATATTTACATCTAACACAATTTCCCAACTCATGTGGAAACTGGGTTTGTAAGTTAGTAATCCCATTCTTTGCCTCCATAGCGGCAAATAAACTATGTTTCTTACAAGTAACGGAGGATATGCTGTCCTCACGCGAAAGCTCTTGAATGTAAAGGTGGCCGAATCAATACAAATATCAACAGTAATCATACCAAGTATTATAGGATCAGGTCGATAACAGAGTGATTAGGTTGATATTGTCTACCATCAAAAAATATTTTGTCGTTTTTGTTATTGTTTACAGAGTCAGAAAATAACTCCAGAGACACATCAAGACTTAATGCTTTATTTCAGAGCCAATAGTTGGAAATTACTTTAGAAAAAATTGTAATATTGTTACACTGCAATCTTGTGTTTGTGTGTATTCATGGTTGTGATATAGAATG
This sequence comes from Nerophis ophidion, assembly GCF_033978795.1. Lineage (NCBI taxonomy): Eukaryota > Metazoa > Chordata > Actinopteri > Syngnathiformes > Syngnathidae > Nerophis > Nerophis ophidion. The sequence continues at coordinate 24,113,471 of NC_084635.1, forward strand.
TAACTATTTAAAGGCCTACTGAAACCCACTACTACCGACCACGCAGTCTGATAGTTTATATATCAATGATGAAATATTAACATTACAACACATGCCAATACGGCCTTTTTAGTTTACTAAATTGCAATTTTAAATTTCCCGCGAAGTGTTGTGTTAAAAACGTCGCGGTATGATGACTCGTATGATGACGCGTGCGTTTGACGTCTCGGGTTGTAGCGGACATGCTATAAGTAGTCTGCTTTAATCGCATAATTAAACAGTAATATGGACATCTGTGTTGCTGAATCTTTTGCAATTTGTTCAATTAATAATGGAGAAGTCAAAGTAGAAAGATGGAGGTGGGAAGATTTTAGCCTTTAGCCACACAAACACACGGTGTTTCCTTGTTTAAAATTCCCAGAGGTGAAGCTTTACTATGGATCAGAGCGGTCAAGCGAACATGGATCCCGACTACATGTCAACCGGCAGTTTTCGGTGACAAAATTGTTGTAGTAAGTCGGCTCTTACCGGAGATCAGCGGAGCTTCTGTCCTGCTGCAGCTTCGTGACTTCCCTGAGAGACTCGGCGCCACACCCCTCCGACTTTCAGGTACTATTTAACTCACTAAAACACTAGCAACACAATAGGCAGATAAGGGATTTCCCAGAATTATCATAATAAATGTGTCTAAAAACATCTGAATCGCTCCCACTGCAATCGCCTTTTTTTTTAGTCCTTTACTCTAAATTTCCTCATCCACGAATCTTTCATCCTTGCTCAAATTAATGGGGAAATTGTCGCTTTCTCGGTCCGAATAGCTCTAGCTGCTGCTGGCTATGATTTTAAACAATGCGAGGATGTGAGGAGCCCTACAACCTGTGACGTCACGCGCACATCGTCTGCTACTTCCGGTAAAGTCGAGGGTTTTTTATTAGCGACCAAAAGTTGCAAACTTTATCGTCGAAGTTCTCTACTAAATCCTTTCAGCAAAAATATGGAAATGTTGCGAATTGGGGGTTAAATCACCATAAATGATTCCCGGGCGCGGCACCGCTGCTGGCCACTGTTCCCCTCACCTTCCAGGGGGTGATCAAGGGTGATGGGTCAAATGCAGAGAATAATTTTGCCACATCTCGTATGTGTGTGACAATCATTGGTACTTTAACTTTAGCTTTAAATGATCAAGTATAACACATAGAATGGACCTGCTTTCCCCGTTTAAATAAGAAAATCTCATTTCAGTAGGCCTTTGATGATCAGGAATGTTTTAATCATCAGTATGACCAAAACTGCCCCTTTTGTTATATTATTTGCTCGCAGTCAGCTTTTCCTTACTGGTGTATTGCTTATTGTGCCTCTCAATGAACAGAGAATGCAATACATTAATAAAAATAGTAAATACAATATTTAAATTAAACAATTTTAACGAAACAACTCCTTACCTTGCACACAGAAAGGTATGTTGCAAGGTAGGCTTGTTGGTAGTGGGGAAGTTTTCAATAACGACACCATGACACCGCTTATCACTGTAAATGTCACAGGAGAAAATTCTTCCACATGTTCAAAGATACCATCTTTAACCTGGATAATGGTCATGGGGGTTAAGCGGCTTGGACCGATGTTTTCTCTTTTCTGAGCCTTCGTCTAATTTCTTTTTTTTGAAACACTGCCATCAGAAGAACTTTGGAGACAAAATGAAGGGAAAAAGTGAACTAAAAAGACCAAACGTAACACCTTCCCTCAGACTAGCGAAGCTAGTTTACATATTCTTCCGCCGCACACATATAACATGTGCTCTTTTTTACTTTGTAGAAGTATGTACTGTACGAACTAAGTTTGCAACACGAGGACCACCTGTATAGATGTGTTCAACCTTGAAAAGGACCATAAAATAAATCAATCTCAAGTTGAATATTTTTTAGTGTTTGTTACTCACTTGATCTCTTCCTGCAGGGCGGTCTTGAAGAGCTTGAGAAGCAGGTACTCCTCTCTCTGGTTTGAAGCGTAATTGTACAGTGTGAAGATTACAGAATCCATAAATTTGGTTGATTTATTCTGAGGCATCTGGAAGATCAGCTTGGCCAGATATGTGGGATTGGTCTGAAAACAGGCAATAAAGGGTTTTTAATATCATTAAAGTGGTCATTCTAAAATCCACACCTCAGTACAAAAACAACACCTGTAATAGGTAGAAGAGGTGCTGGTAAGCTTCCAGTTTGACTCTCTTCTCCTTGCTGAGGGCCTTCAGGCCTCCTCTTTGTTTGTTCATCATCATCATGTTGGACAGCTGACCCTTGTTCTTCTTGGTCAGCTTCTTGCTGTGGGACACTACCTCCTGTAAGGTGATCTTGTTCTTCACCAGCAGACCGATCTTGATATCCATCAAGTTTAGGTCATTCTCCAGTTGCTGATTGGAGCGGATGTTAGTGACCACCTCCTCGCGGAGTCGCATCAAATCCAGCTCTTCCTGAAAGTCCTGGTCACTGTGATCCAGCAGGTGGACAAACTTCCTCACGACAGCCATTGGAGGATTATCAGCACTGACTGTGTGAAGATGTTTAGGAGACAATGAAACATCAAAAAGGTACTAAAACATAAAGTTAAAGGTCTGATGAGGTAAAAGGTCTGTCTGCATCTTACTCAGAGTCTTGTAGTCGTCCCTGGCCTTGTTAGCTCTGATGAAAGCCTGAATCTTCACCACATCTTTCATCTGCAGTGAGAGCATCTATCATTAGGCGGATCAATTGTCCATGTCACGCACAAAAAAACAATATGAAAGTCACAAGAGTCAAGGATGCTAAATGAGTACAACACTCCATCAAACTCAAAAGAATATTGAGTAAAAGTCAGCGGATGTGTTTGGGGAAACCATAAACACAGTGTCTCGCAAAATTTCAGACAAGTGTCACACTTTGTACTGGTGAACTACCAAAAGGTTAAGAATGATGCAGCTTAATGAAATATAGCCATCAAAAATTAACAACAAAACTACAATAATGACAGATCAGGAAAATAATTTGCTAATAAATAAGGTATGCCAAATCCAAAAATTTCAAGCAAAACATTTTAGTAATTGATCGAAATTTAGTTACTGACCCTTGTGCACTCCTAGAGCAGTGGTTCGCAACCTGTTTTCAGTGATGTACCCCCTGTGAATTTCTTTTTAATTCAAGTACCCCCTAATCAGACCAAAGCATTTTTGGTTGAAAAAAAGAGATAAAGAAGTAAAATACAGCACTATGTCATCAGTTTCTGATTTATTAAATTGTATAACAGTGCAAAATATTGCTCATTTGTAGTGGTCTTTCTTGAACCATTTAGGAAAAAAGATATAAAAATAACTGAAAAATTGTTGAAAAATAAAAAAACTGATTAAATTATAAATTAAGAATTGTACACATAGAAGTAATCATCAACTTAAAGTGCCCTCTTTAGGGATTGTAATAGTGATCCATCTGGATTCATCAATTTAATTCTAAACATTTATCCCAAAAAAAGAAATCATTAACATAAATATTTATGGAACATGTCCACAAAAAATCTAGCTGTCAACACTGAATATTGCATTGTTGCATTACTTTTCACATTTTATTAACTTACATTCATATTTTGTTGAAGTATTATTAAATAAATATATTTATAAAGGATTTTTGAAATGTTGCTATTTTTAGAATATTTTTGAAAAATCTCACGTACCCCTTGGCATACTTTCAAGTACTCCCAGGGGTACGCGGACCCCCATTTGAAAACCACTGTCCTAGAGGCATTATTAACAGGCATTATATGTGTTGTGCATCCCTAGGGCCTTAAGCCGGTATTACATGTGTACTTAATGTGATATGATTGTTCAGTGTGAAGGCTAGCAGTCTGAAATTTCACCACAGAGTTTTTACACAAGTTTTTTTAAATGAAATTTGCTTTGTGTTTTTGATTACAACATTGTTAGAATAGGATGTAAACATAAAGTGTATATGCTTTCTCTTTTTCATTGACTCTCAATATACCTGCAAAGTTATTAACAAACTGTAATCATGGCATATTACTATGCCTTTTCCATAAAAACCAAATGAAGCTATTCTTGCCAAATAAAGAACATGAAAATATTGTTTTGGTGTATTGCACCCCTGAACCACCATATAGAGCCAGAAAACCATGAGCATAATTTTCAGACCTTTGATTCGCGTAACTGCGTTAACTGCCATTAAACTGCTGAAATGCAATGCAATGAAAATGATATTGGGCAGTTTACTTGTATATATTGATTTTTGAGGTTGCGATTCGATTATATATCCATTTTTTTCGATTAAATGCGATTCTCGATTTAAAAACGATATTTTTCCGATTCAAAACGATTTTGTATTCATTCAATACATAGGATTTCAGAATGATCTACCCCAGCCTGCTGACATGCAAGTAGAGTAGTGGATTTTTGTAAAAAAGCTTTTAAAATTGTAAAGAACAATGTTTTATCAACCGATTGTGATAATGTAAATTTGTTTTAACTGCTAAACGAACCAAAAATATGACTTATTTTATCTTTGTGAAAACATTGGACACAGTGTGTTGTCAAGCTTATGAAATGCGATGCAAGTGTAAGCCACTGTGACACTATTGTTCTTTTTTTTTTGTTTATAAATGTCTAATGATAATGTCAATGAGGGATTTTTAATTACTGCTATGCTGAAAGTATAACTAATATTGATACTGTTGTTGATAATATTCATTTTTATTCACTACTTTGGGTTTGTTCTGTGTCGTGTTTGTGTCTCCTCAATTGCTCTGTTTATTGCAGTTCTGAGTGTTGCTGGTTCAGGTTTGGTTTTGGAATTGGATTGCATTATTATGGTATTGCTTTGTATTGGTTTGTTGGATTGATGAAAAAAAAAAAATAATAATAATTTTTTAAAAATAAATTTAAAAAAAGAGAATCGATTCTGAATCACACAACATGAGAATCGCGATTCATATTCGAATACATTTTTTCCCACACCCCTAATATATATATATATATATATATATATATATATATATATATATATATATATATATATATATATACATACACACACACACTCACACTTTTTTTCCTTCTGCATGCTGCCATGCGGCGGTGACATACAGAGCAGAGGAGTATGTTGAGTGTGTCAGCGCACACACACTCACAGAGCGTACAAGGACAAACAGTGTAGAGAGGAGAAATGGTGAATAAAGGCAATTCTACTGGTTATTAAAGAGGGTGCGTGAAGTGCATAATGAAGGTATTTGGTCTTCAAAACTATCGCTTTACATACTGGTCTTCAAAACTATCGCTATATACACGGAAGCACAACGCTGCAAGCTGTGCTTTAAAACATGCCTCGCCACCTGCGCTTCAAACTCGGGTAAACATTTAAAATAACAATCATCCAGACCAACAAAATGAGTTTCAGCTCCCCTGTTGTGCCCATACAGATACATAGACGCGCACACAGCTGTTTAGTTTGATGCAAAATATCAGCAGATTTAAACCCGCCCACATAGCGCTTACTAATGGTAATGAAATTACTGAATTTTGGAACAAATTGCTACAAGTTGTGTTCTATCTTTAAAAATGTGTGTTTTACCTTCTAAATGTCTTATCTTTGTAGTTTCAGCCATAGTATTGTATTTGTCTTAGAGCACAGACCAAAATTGGCAACCATAAATCATTAAACTGTCTATTGTATTCTAATCTAATCCTAGATTAGGCTATATGTAATATATACAATTTTGTAAATTGTCTATATTACAGTTGCAGTAAGAAAAGCCCAATGTGTTTAATTCCTTTTAATTTGTATCTTTTAAAATTGTTCTTTGAGTGCAATAAGAACCGTATGTTTAATGTATCTCAAGATTATTTTGGTAAAATAATTCCAAAAATAAAACATTTTTGGGGTACCGATTACTTTAAAACATTTTGGTACCAAAATATTGGTATCGGGACGACCCTAATGTATAGACATATAATATGGCATATATATGTATTTATTTATACACATACAGTACAGGTCAAAAGTTTGGACACACCTTCTCATTCACGACACAACTGATAGTCCTAACCCGATTGATAAAGCAAGGAATTCCACTAATCAACCCTGATAAGGCACACCTGTGAAGTGAAAACCATTTCAGGTGATTACCTCTTGAAGCTTATCGAGAGAATGCCAAGAATGTGCAAAGCAGTAATCAGAGTAAGGAGTGGCTATTTTGCAGGAACTAGAATATAAAACATGTTTTCAGTTATTTCACCTTTTTTATTAAGTACAGAGCTCCACATGTGTTCATTCATAGTTTTGATGCCTTCAGTGACAATATACAATAGTCAAGAAAATTAAGGTGTGTCTAAACTTTTGGCCTGTAAAATATATATATATATATATATATATATATATATATATACATATACATATATATATATATATATATACATATACATATATATATATATATATATATACATATATATATATATATATACATATACATATATATATATATATATATATATACATATATATATATATATATATACATATATATATATATATATATATATATATATATATATATATATATATATATATATATATATATATATATATATATATATATATATACATATATATATATATATATATACACACAGTGGGGCAAAAAAGTATTTAGTCAGCCACAAATTGTGCAAGTTCTCCCACTTAAAATGATGACAGAGGTCTGTAATTTTCATCATAGATAAACTTCAACTGTGAGAGACAGAATGTGAAAAAAAAGTCCAGGAATTCACATTGTAGGAATTTTAAATAATTTATTTGTAAATTATGGTGGAAATAAGTATTTGGTCAACCATTCAAAGCTCTCATTGATGGAAGGAGGTTTTGGCTCAAAATGTCACGATACATGGCCCCATTCATTCTTTCCACAACACGGATCAATCGTCCTGTCCCCTTAGCAGAAAAACAGCCCCAAAGCATGATGTTTCCACCCCCATGCTTCACAGGAGGTATGGTGTTCTTGGGATGCAACTCAGTATTCTTCTTCCTCCAAACACGACGAGTTGAGTTCATACCAAAAAGTTCTATTTTGGTTTCATCTGACCACATGACATTCTCCCATGTGCTCTCTGGCAAACTTCAGACAGGCCTGGACATGCACTGGCTTAAGCAGGGGGACACGTCTGGCACTGCAGGATTTGATTCCCTGTCAGCATAGTGTGTTACTGATGGTAAGTAACCTTTGTTACTTTGGTCCCAGATATCTGCAGGTCATTCACCAGGTCCCCCCGTGTGGTTCTGGGATTTTTGCTCACTGTTCTCATGATCATTTTGACCCCACGGGATGAGATCTTGCGTGGAGCCCCAGCTCAAGGGAGAGATTATCAATGGTCTTGTATGTCTTCTATTTTCTGATAATTGCTCCCACAGTTGATTTTTTTTTACACCAAGCTGCTTGCCTATTGTAGATTCACTCTTACCAGTCCAGTGCAGGTCTACAATTATTTTCCTTGTGTCCTTCGACAGCTCTTTGGTCTTGGCCATGGTGGAGTTTGGAGTCTGACTATTTGAGGCTGTGGACAGGTGTCTTTTATACAGATAACAATTTCGAACTACTGCCGTTAATACAGGTAACGAGTGGAGGACAGAAGAGCTTCTAAAAGAAGAAGTTACAGGTCTGTGAGAGCCAGAGATCTTCCTTGTTTGAAGTTACCAAATACTTATTTTCCACCATAATTTACGAATAAAGTCTTTAAAATTCCTACAATGTGAATTCCTGGATTTTTTTTTTCATATTCTGTCTTTCACAGTTGAAGTGTACCTATGATGAAAATTACAGACCTCTGTCATCATTTTAAGTGGGAGAACTTGCACAATTTGTGGCTGACTAAATACTTTTTTGCCCCACTGTATATATATATTTATATATATATATATATATATATATATATATATATATATATATATATATATAACAAACCTGTGTGAATTCAAACTCAACCAAGTCCTGCTTGCTGTATTAACCTCACTCTACAACAAGTGTTATTAAATAAAAACATTTTTGGACAAAAACAGAATTTATTGATATAGTTATCATTAATGGAAGTTGGTAAGTGTTTAGAAAACAAATACATCCTGATCTTGACCATACTGCTTCCCAAGCTGTACACAGATTACCCTAAATTAAATTCAGAATATTAAAAAATGGCTGCTGAAATGTAAAGGATGTACTCACTTTATATATTATATCATGGCTGTTGGGTTTTAATCACAAATCATAAAAGGTATACTCACATGATCTTTGAAGTACTTTAGACGATCCCTATATTTTTTACGTGCTTGATGCATCCGAACCATTGATTGGATCTGAAAGAAACAAAAGTAGGTCGTTCTGCTCAATTTTTGCTTCTGATTGTGTTTAAATTATGTTTTTACCTTTACAGCATCGTCACTATGGTCCTCCAGGTACTTCTTCCGTTCATTGAAATCCTTCCTTTGTTTGTGGCCTTTCCAATGAGCCTGGAATAAAATAATCAGTGATCTACCTGAGAGGAATTTTTCGGTGGAATCATTTTTAAGTCCCACATTAAAACTCATCATAATACTTTAGTATTTAAATAAACTCTGTTTTAAACCTGTTGACCTGCCACTTCTCTTTCTTTTTTGCCCCCCTTTCATACAAAGACAGATTACCAGACGGTAACCGATAATCCCTGGAGAGAACAGTCTGGAGGAAGTGCTAGCTGTTCCAAGTCATGACCGAGATGAATGATGTCATCGTGGTTTGTGCAACCCTTCGAGACACCTGTGATTAAGGTCTATATAACAAAGTTAAGTTAATTTAGTTAAAGTACCAATAATTGTCACACACACTAGGTGTGGTGAAATGTGTCCTCTGCATTTGACCCATCCCCTTGTTCACCCCCTGGGAAGTGAGTGGAGCAGTTTTGGTGATTTAACCCCCAATTCCAACCCTTGATACTGAGTGCCAAGCAGGGAGGCAATGGGTCCCATTTTTATAGTCTTTGGTATGACTCGGCCGGGGTTTGAACTCACAATCTACCGATCTCAGGGCGGACACTCCAACCACTAGGCCACAAAAACATTAATTTATTGACTAGAATGAAAATTAAATCCTTACATGATGAGAAAACCCACAAATATTACACAGTGGAGTAAAATCAATTTTTTTTAACAAAGATTGTTTCTACTTTTAATAGAAATTAATTTAAAAAAAAGCTCAAAATAATATTTTTACGTATTTAAAGACAAAACATTGTGCCAGCTTTGTGCTATAGTGTATTAATTTGTAGTGTTATTAGTAACACTATTTCAACCTTACAACTTTTAGACCATCCCATTTGTTTTTAAGATTTACATATTTTCAAATGTTTATTATTCTCAGTAAAAAAAATAAGATCCATGCCTCAAGTTTTATTTTAATATTATTTTTTACTTTTGTGTTGTATTCTCTTTTATTTATTAATACTACTATACTCTCAATGTTACATTTTTATTACTTATTAATGTTTATATTTTATTTGTACTTATATTTTATAGTATGTTTCATACTATTTTTTACATGGCGTTGTTTTTCTCCAGTGTGGATGCCATCAAAGGTGGCTTTTTCTTTCATTTTCAGTGGCATACCATGTTTTGTTATTATCAATAGTGCTGTGTGAGAGTGTGTGTGTGCATTTGTAGGCTTTTGTTTTTTTCTCTTCTTTCTTTTTTTTTTGGTAAAGCACTTTTGTGTTTGCCACTTGCATGTGTATGAAAAGTGCCATATAAATAAAGTTTGATTTAATTTAATTTATAGTAACTGAATCTGTATGTAGCTGAATCACAATGATAGGACTGCAAACACTCCTCACATTTGATCAATGATAACTAACGATTTGTAACATGAATACAATCTAAAGACTATAAATAATTCAAAATTTAAACCCAAATCATACTAGCTCATGCACGACTACATTTGTGTGCATATTAAAGAAATATCTCACAGGTAATTATAACAGCCGGCACCTTTCACAGTAGAAATAATCCGAATCACTCGAAATAAGAAAAAAAAATCCACAAAATCCGAGAAATCGCAGTTAAGTAATGGGACAAGCAGGGTCGTAACTAGAATTTGACAAATACAGAGGTCAGAAATTGCTGGTCCAAGAGGAGGATCAATTTCAGCTTTTCACATCAATTTCATTCAAGTGAAACCAAAACATTTCGGATCTGATGATGATTATAGTAAAAGTGTACTTCATTGTGTTATGTAGCTGTAAATGTAGCCGGCTGTGCACGACCATAGATCGTGTATTGTGACAGGATGATCCACCGCATGGTGATGTACAGGCACTATACAGTACAGCGCAGAAGATGTCCAACCAAAAGTACATTTGCAGTCAGTTATATTCTTTTTGCCACTTAAAACAAATACAGAGGGCATGACATCGGTTTTCCCTAAATGGTGGTTACGGCCAAGAGGACAAGCGAACGGGCCCTCGTTGGGTTGCTCAGTGTGAGCGCAGGCCACCGGGGGGCCGGGAGAGGCAGGGGGAATGGTGGCAGATAGCCTACTGCAACTACGGCCTTAAATAATGGATTAAAAAGTACAGTATAGAGCATTTTGTGCTTTGATGTTGTATTTTAAGCAATCTGTGAGCGCCTTACATGATCCCGTCCTTCTTACCTGTATGCGTGTAACAGCTGGCTCTTGAGATTTTAGGAAATGCATCCTCTCTTTTAGGGCTTTCCTCGCCAGGTAGCCACGGCAACGGGCTTGGAGCTTGGTGATGAGACTCTCATTCGCCAGCCACAGCTGCTCTCGATTGTAAGCTGTCGTCACCCCCGAAACAACAGACTGAGGCGGATCAGGAAAAAATTAATATTAGACAGCTGGTATGATGCGGAGCTGCACAGTTAGAGGAAGATACCTGAATGTCTTCCTTGTTGAGCTGAGTGTTGTTTTGTAGGAAGCCCACTGGTTCCTCCCAGGTACCTTCCTTTGTATTCATGTTGTAAAAGTAGTTGTGTCCCCCCTTCACCCAGTGTTGTACCCAATCACTCCCGTTATCACCTGAACATCATCACCACAAAGAGCAAAATGAAAATATGAAAAAAATCAGTTAGTACAGTATGTCAGGCCCTGTCCAGAACCTCAGTGTCTGATCACACAAATGTTCTATTGGATGAATCCGGACCCACTCTCTTATGTCCAGAGTGGAACTGGTTTTACTCAACATCCCTCAGATTGGCCGACTCCCATCAACACAAGATGTTTTACATCCATCCATCCATACATTTTCTACCGCTTATTCCCTTTCGGTGTCGCGGGGGGCGCTGGCGCCTATCTCAGCTACAATCGGGCGGAAGGCGGCGTACTCCCTGGACAAGTCGCCACCTCATCGCAGGGCCATCACAGATAGACAGACAACATTCACACTCACATTCACACACTAGGGCCAATTTAGTGTTGCCAATCAACCTATCCCCAGGTGCATGTCTTTGGAGGTGGGAGGAAGCCGGAGTACCCGGAGGGAACCCACGCATTTACGGAGAGAACACGCAAACTCCACACAGAAAGATCCCGAGCCTGGATTTGAACCCAGGACTGCAGGACCTTCGTATTGTGAGGCAGACGCACTAACCCCTCTGCCACCGTGAAGCCCAAGATGTTTTACAACATGAGCAAAAATAGCCCTTACTTCCACATTTACTTTTGTACATAATTTGTCTAGAAATGTGTGAGAATGAGCGATAATAAAGGATTTAAAGCAGTTTGGTTACATCATTTTCCTCCACTTTTCAAACTTTAAATGGCTGCATTGGTCCTATGTGAAAGCTTTGAAGGTTGCAGTTTCACATCTTTTTTGTTTATATTTATTTGGACAATTTTGGTAACTCTGCTTTTGCAATAACGATGATGAGAACATGATGAAATACACACATTTCCCATGCTGGTCTGGATCTCAATGTCAACAAAAGTGGTCGACCGTTAATGTTGACGTCGGCTTAAGCGGGCACTTGCTAGTAGTAAGACGAGCACAGTGGAGCGGGAGAATTGATCAGTTGGTTGAATTCAGACAGGGTTGACTTAAATAGGTTTTAAGATTATGTGGGACATTAAACGAGTCTACTGTAGGTGTAAATCAGGACTAGTCATCCCAACACATCAGCTACTACCTGGTACCACCTTTTAAAGTATTCAGACTGAAGAATATCATTGTGTCTCAAATCGAATACTTCCAATACACTTCAGTAAGCATACTGTGTAGACTTTAGGCCTGATCTACAAATATCCCAAATAACACATGTAAATAGACTGTGCAAACTATAAAAGTGTGTGTATTATTGATATCATTTGATAAAAAAAGCAAAAGCGGTGCAGACGACCCTATTTAAATAAGACTTTTGCGTGTACCCATGGGACACTCTTTTACTGCTCACCCATTCAATCATATAATGCAAAATTGCAGTACATAATTTATATTGTGTATGATCTTTTCTGTGCTATATTGAAGCACGATCTAGAAAAACTGAGTCTATTTCAAGCATGCCAAAGATATTCTATGGGAGGCGCTGCGGTGTTGTGATGGTGCGTCTGGAATAATCCAGATGCAAGAAAATGCACATTGCAAGACATATTTTTTAATAGATATGTACCATATGACAAGGAATTTCAACTGAATTGTGTTGGGGGCCACATTTCCAGGAAAACTCAGAACCCTTCATTATTAGTCGTATTTTGTATACTACAGAGAACCAGCGTCTGCTACAGTAGACATTTAATTTTGATGGATTTATTTTTTTACCGGAGCGTTCTGCTGTTTTTAAGGACCTTCTTCAAAAAATGTAGTCAAAGATCATCTCTATGACAGTACTCACCAGAGTGCTGTTTTTAGGAATCTGATGTAAAAATGTGAGTTTCTCACAATTTCTTTTAACTGAACCAGTTGAATAACCTAAATGATGAAACAGACCTAAAATGCAACCTTTGGGAACACCATTAGTATAACTAAATAAGTTGAATAAATGACTACTGACTAGTGTGTGAATGCGAGTGTGAATGTTGTCTGTCTATCTGTGTTGGCCCTGCGATGAGGTGGCAACTTGTCCGGGGTGTACCCCGCCTTCCGCCCGATTGTAGCTGAGATAGGCACCAGCTCCCCTCGCGACCCCAAAGGGAATACGCGGTAGAAATGGATGGATGACTGCATCTGAAGTAAATAAGCTACATCAATTTAGTTCACATTACAAAAAATGGTAACTGCCAAAAAAGGAGAGGACTCAAAGGGGTGCCTCGAGGAATGCCTCAGTTAGGGAAATCCTAAGTTGGACCCGAGCGTTTTATGTTTGCTTGCAAAGTTTAAATTTCAATTCAAGGATCTGCCTGTAAGTTTACAGTGGTCCAAGTTCCTCAATAAACAAGGACCACTCGTGATTTAGACAATTTGCAACAAAATTATTTGTGTCCCAAGATTTGAGCTGAAATTATGGGCCTGTATGCTGTCATTGCCCGGCCGGATTTGGTCCCCGGCACCGCCAGCTGAATAGCCTTACCCTATGAGAAATATTATTAATATATCGCCTACATTATTAATATATTTCCTATGCAAAACACAAATTACATAAAAAAACGCTAGTAAATACCAAAATGAATCGATTGAATTTGTTTAATAATCCCATTAAATCATTCAGCAATTATAAAATTGTAAAAAGGAAATGCTAAAGAGACGATATGTCTAATATTTTTTATTTCAGACGGTCCAAATATGTTGACACGCACATGGATAAAGGATTCACTCCATCATCTACGTTTGCAGGGATCTTGATTATACAATAATAAACATGAATTTGTTATGGCTTTACTTGTTTCTGCGTACGTGTACTTTCTGCTTCAATCATCACTTTTTGTTTGGTTGTCCCTCCCTCGTCCCACTACGTTGCTAAAATGGCAACTGTTAAGAATGATATGTGTCCAGTACTACACTTACCATTTTGACTGCAACATTGGGGACGGACACAATGTATTTTAATATACTTCTCAATGTACAATGCATTCAAAGTAAAGAAGTGTGCAAAATGAGACATAGGCTATGATTTAACAACTCATCTAATCTATACAGTAGCTGAAAAACATTTTATAAAATTTTTAACCACATTCACCCCTAGATTGTGTCCTCACCGTCTTTCTTCTTCTCTTCTTTGACTTTGGCCAAGTCATTCTGGTACGTCTGCGCACATTCAGAAGTGACCCCATAAAGTCCTGTGCTAGGGTTACGCAGAGCGGGGAGGCTCTGAGCTGCATCGCCGCTATCCACCGCTTCATTTATGTCGTGGATGGCCTGAGAGACTGTTGACACAAGTGCATTATTATAAAATGGACATAAACAGTGTGTATTTTGTAATTTTCAAAATTAATGTGAGATAAATTTAGTGACCCCCTTGATAACAAAATGCTGAATTTCAAGGGGATATTACCCCCCAAAAATTGAATGAACAAAAGAGTGTGTTCCTACATAGCAAGGCGTCTTTTGTGTCCTGGTTAGCCTGCAGAATAGCATCCTGGATCTCATCAAGCCAAAGCACAGCAGAAGGATCTTGTGTCTCCTGGATGGACATTGGAAAGTATGGTCAAGAGTGCACACACACAAACACATACACACATTAGGAGCTACAACAACAGGCCATAACATTAGGTATACAAGTAGCTGATTGTCTGCCATTATAATGCTACAAAATTGACCTTAGACTTAGTAAGTCAGTGGTGTCCAAAATGAGGCCTAACACAAGCACAAAATGAGTATGTTTTGTCCAGATAGTTGAGCATTTATTTCACTTACATTGGATTGGTTTTAGCATATTTGATGCACAAATTATAAATAAGTATACCAAATTTTTCGGAGTATAAGTCGCTCCGGAATATAAGTCGCGCCCGCCGAAAATGCACAATAAAGGAAAAAACAACAACATATATAAGTCGCACTGGAGTATAAGTCGAATTATTTGGGGGAATTTATTTGATAAAACCCAACACCAAGAATAAACATTTGAAAGGCAATTTAAAATACATAAAGAATAGTGAACAGCAGGCTGAATAAGTGTACGTTATATGATGCATAAATAACCAACTGAGAAGGTGCCTGGTATGTTAACATAACACATTAAGGTAAGAGTCATTCAAATAACTAACATATAGAACATCCTATACGTTTACCAAACAATCTGTCACTCCTAATCGCTTAAATCCCATGAAATTTTATACGTCTAGTCTCTTGCGTGAATGAGCTAAATAATATTATTTGATATTTTACTGTAATGTGTTAATAATTTCACACATAAGTTGCTCCTGAGTATAAGTCACACCACTGGCCAATCTATGAAAAAAACTGCGACTTATAGTCTGCAAAATACTTAATGAAGTGGTAGGTGAGTTTTGTCACTGTAAAAACATATAATGTTTACTTGATACAATTAAAAAAGTATGTTTGACTTAGGGTGGAACTTGAAACCATTTATTGCTCTATAATCAAACGCTGCAAAAATACGCATTATCCAAAGGATACCTAAGTATTGAATGTACTGATGAAAGTAAGCAATTCGATTTGTATATTGCAGCAGTTTATTGTAGTAGCCCTTTACTGCATCCAGATGGCGGACTCCTTCTCTATATGGGGCACATCTGCACTAACAGCCACCTCATTTGGTTTCAGCCCTCTCCCTCCCTCTGAGTCCTGCCCCTTCTTGTTAGGCTGCAGGGCAGAAGAGGGAAGGTGTGTGTGTGAGGAAGGGGCGGGTGAGTCAGACTGATACCTGATCTCAAGGCGGAGGGGGCAGGCAGCTATTAACATCTGCAGCATCAGTCAAAGAAGTTCTATCTTTATAAAAGGCAACCTGATCAGCGCATGTTTGCAGTGGGTGTTTCTAATAAGTAGTATTTGCAGACTGTGAATAACGACTGCTGACAGGAACCACCCAGTTAGGGTGTGGTGTCTGAAAGGGTGTTGCAACGACTGTCACATACAAGCTTGTTACATTAAACTAACTTTTCATGCAACATAAGAGGATGTGAAAGTAGAGCGGCCTGGGAAGTTAAATATATTTCTAAAACTCACAACTGAAAACAAGCACAAGATAAGTACAATACGGGTCACTATGTTATGGTTGCAACTAGCCTTCAGGACGCTTGTTTCATCAGCTGAGTCCAAGCGGAACCGTTTGTCTCTGCTCAACCTAGACAATCAAAGCTTTTGGGCTGGTCTAAAACTCATGCAAAGGTAGCGATTTAGAAACAAACAGCAGCCGGTTGATCTGGTTTATTATCTGACCCCAGATCAACTATTACCTGAAACCTCAGCTCTTGCTTTGATTTTTAGACCCTTCTGCCTGTTAAAATACTATTTTGTACTATTATAACCACACTTCTGTTTTTAAACATGGCATTTATGCACAAGTGTCTAGCCAATCAAAAGTAACGGTTAGCTCTCTGCCCCTTTATGGAAGAAAACCCTGATTGCTAATTTCTGTCAAAAAGGCATACAAATGGGGGTTCAGAGTACTTTTTCCCCAGTTTTTGTGATTCTCCATATGATTCATTTAAGAGGAGATGAGAGCTGCTGTTGATATTTGCAACCAAGTGGGCAGTCCTTAAATGTTCAACCCAGATAAGCAACTTCCTTTATTTGTATTTTGGGGGGAACAAAAACAAACCCAACACCGCCCAAGCTCTGAAAAATATAGAGAGCGTATTTAGGAAGATATTCAACGGTATTGTGAGAGGGGAAATGTTTTCTGCTGCGGCAGAATTCCATACCAAATATGGCATGGATTCGCAAAATAAAAACACAACACCGGCCAATAAGTCTGCAATAGTTCAATGGTAAAAGTTGCACAAATAAAACTAATGGAAGTCACGCATTGATACAATCTGCACGGTCTGTGTGACAGGATGTGAAAGGGAGGGATGATGACAGCATGACATCATTAGACTGAATCATGTGCTGCGTTATATGGCTGCACATGACGTGTGTGTAAGCACTGTGATCAAACATTCATGGTGACTCACACTTTTAGTTTAGTCTACAAAACTGTGTACACACAAGAATTATGTCCGTATAGCCAGGTATCACAGCAAGCAGTAACCGTGCATTGTATTTCAAGAAGTGAAAGTGGTGACCTAAGTTAACCTAAGTCTAGATAAGTAACTTCCATTACTGTGAGTTTATTGAGTTGACAGATTTTTGGTGTTTTAAATAAATTTTAATGGATTGATGCAGTGGGTGATCGAAATTGATGTGATTTTAATTCATATTTAATGCATAAATAGGTCATTTTCTCTCACTAATTCACGGGTGAGCTGGAGCCTTTCCCAGCTAGGCAAAAGGCTGACTACATCCTGGACTGTTAGCCAGTCACATCACAGGTCACACATATAGTCAAATGGCCATTCAGTAACCATTCACACTGTAATTGAGTGGTAGCTTAACCCTAAACCTGGAAGGAAGGCAGGCAAACAACAAATCTAACATTGTGGGCAAATAGCTACATTTTTAGAATTTTCAAACATGTCTATCTTTTGAGACACATTTCACTGTTTTAAATGCATTCATATGAAAACGTCTCTAATAGACCATCAAGCACTCTGGAGGTGGTTTGTTTGCTAAAATACAACTTTTTCTGGCAATGTTGTGCTTATTCTGAGCATGTTTATAGTTGTCTTACGTGAGCCTTCTCCCTTCGGGCCTCCAGCAGTTTGTCATGGTAGTGCTGAGCCACAGCTGGGTCTACAGCTGTAAGCTTAGCTGACGGATTCTGCAACATGGCCAAAGTCTTCATGGGATCCCCTTCATCCAATGACTCATTGATCAATCCAATAGCTGCAATACCTAGCATACAGAAATCTACTTTTTAAATTTGGAACTATATCGTTCACAGTACTGTCCATAGAATGTTGGTCCAGTCAATTCCCATCAGGCCTGTGTTAGAGTGTCTTACGTTCATGTTCCTCTTGCACAGTCATGTTGACCTGATCAACACAGGCTTGAATGTCATTCCAGGTGAGATAATCGCAACCATCCTCTCGGGCTGCTGCCTTAAGACGTATCAACTCATCAATGTACCTGATTTACACAGGGCCACACCACTACAGTCCATGTAACAACATGATAATACTATAATACCCCTGAGGTGTGTACAGACCTTTGTGCATATTCAGGCTCCACATTACTAAGCCCAGTGATTGAGCTGGACAGTTGTTTCCATACTGTGTCTCGGTCTCCAACGTCCATGGCCTCATTCATCAGCACCACTGAAGACAACATCTCAACGGCAACAAGAAGCTCTGGGTGGGATAGAGAGCCCTGTAACATAGACAACCCAAATGTTCCATAGTTCATTCACAGCTGTGCTAGATATATTGCAAGAATGTGTGTAAACGTTGTCTGTCTATCTGTGTTGGCCCTGCGATGCGGTGTGGATTTGTCCAGTATGTACCTAAATGCAGCAGGGCTCGGCTCCAGTATTCCACGTGACCCCGAAAGGGACTTGCGGTAGAAAATGTATAGACTTTCTAGCACCTGTGCGAACTTTGCTTTGCAACTTTTCTTTCACCGTGGTACAACTCTGTGCAAGTATGTGTGTTTTGGTAAAAGGTACCTCTGTACTTTGCAGCTGCAGGCTGGCCAGCTCTCTCTGGTAAAGATCAGCAGCACTGGGGTAGACTTCAGACAACTGAGCATCAGGGTTCATCAGCTCCTGCACAGTTTTCTCTGGTACACCGCCCTTAATGGCAGCATTGATCCGCTCCACTGCCTTCAACACTACACACACACAATTGTTTTAAGCCTCTTGAACTTAAGTCAATATTACGTTACACCATATGTGTTCATACTCTTCCTGGAGACTTCTGCTATTTCATTAGCAACGTCAACACCAGCTTGCAGCTCATCCTTAGTCAGTGCATGGCCTGGAGATGCCTAATAAAGACAGTGTCTGGATGAGATTAAAATGAAAAAACACTCATAAAAAATTGGAAATATCTCAGCAAAGATCTTACCAGTTCTTTGTTTTCCCGTTCACCCTGGAGTTGCTTCAAGTACCAGCCTTTGTTTTGGGCCTGCAGGTTTTGAATGCCCATGGCCTTCAGCGCCTCGTACAACCTATCTTCATCCCCACTCAGCAAAGCCTGTTCAGCAGCGCTAAGGGCGTTATGTACTGTTGGGAAAATGTTGACATTTTACTACAGCTACGGAAAACTCACATGCTTGAGTCTAGACAAACCACTCACCATTGATTTTGTTAACATTTCCTTGGATTTCGGCCTGAGTGAGAAGCTCATCGTAGATATCTCTCTCAACGCCTGCATTTTCCATTTGCTGAATAAGCACAACACACATTAAGTTCAATTCCATTTTGTTTACGTAGCCCTAAATTCGCCAGACATTAACTGATAATGACAAAATATTACACATACAGATGGCAGGGGAAGAAACCACCCAAAGAAGGTAAAGGTGATATGCTGGAACCCATTTATCAGTTATAGCAACTTTTGTCGGTTTTATTAGGCACTTTTGGATTCTTTAGTATGCTGCTGTGAGGACACCTCTATCTAAAAGCACACACAAGCGACTCTGTTTAGCTTGTGACAAAGATAAAACACATAATAAAGCAAAAATAATAAATTGTATTTGTATTTGTAAACACATTTGTTTTGCTTTTCCTGTTTTTTTGCTCACTTTTTGTCTCCCTCGTTCATAACAATGACATGCAGATGCACCAGGGCCAATTATGCAAACAGATGACACCATCTTAAATACGGAAATATGATGCATTCCACTGTTGCTACAGACACAAAGAGATTATTTAAAATGTTTGCTGAAAGAACATATTCAAAGCGTATTGTCTGTTATCCTTTATTTGGTGCCTCCAGCAGGTTTAACATTAAATTAGTTTTCTAAATAAAACCAAGACATTGCTTCAATTGACCCTCAGTCTTGGTTACATGCACTTCATATTCTTTACACAAAATGAGCCTCAGGTCCCCATTCCAATCGTAGTCATTTGAAACATCTGCACACTATTAACTGCACTTTCACATCTTACCCGTTTGCGTGAGTTGGCCACCTTCTGCCCCTTGGCCTGGTATAATATGTTGTGATACTGGTGGGCGGAGTTGCGGTCCAGGTTGACCAACATGGCATTGGGGTTTTGCATGGCAGCCATGGTGCTCTCTGGGACGCCTTGGTCGATGGCCTCGTTGATGGCGATCACAGCAGCGTGTACTGATGAAAGGGAAACCTCATCAGTCATTTAACCTCACTGAAGATGATAACATCACTGGCTTTCCTGTCAGGTACTCCATTTTGGAAAGTATTTTATACCTTGAGAACATGGTTTGTCATCATATCCACTACACTAGTATCATCTTTATTGTCTTCCTTGCGGGTTGTATGGAACGCCGTTAAATTAATGACCCTTAGAAATGCAATAAATGAACTTTATGAGGCCACATATCATATCTGCACATTTTATGTTTGTATGTCAATATTTGCCGTGTAAGAAAAAAATGACAGGCGATGAAAATGGAGTAAATGTTGCTCTCTCTACTATTTTACTATCCAAGAAACACTCCCATCTTTATACTCCAATGCATAGATATACCGAGAATCATACGCATCCTAAATTAGTATGATTATCAGAAATTAAGTCGAAAAAAACGTGTGTCATCAACACTTTAGATGTCAAAAAAAAAGAAAAGATCTATACAGCTCTGTGCTTGACTTGAATTTATTAGCTCCCTAAGACATACAGGAAACATTTTGTAGCGATTGTCATTTGACAGTCAAGTGACTATCCTGGATATGACTTCAACAAAATGGAAGTGTGTATTGTAAGATATGTTAGTTACACCATTTTTTGCCATTAAAAGTCCTTTTAAATTTTTTAACAACTGTAATGCTTTAATAAGTCATATAAAACAACTTTAGCCATAAAATAGCCTAATGTGACGTATTGTATTTGTCATAATAACCAACACACTAATAAGCCATGATTTCAATTATTTTCAATTAATAAACATTGGTTCCTTAGGATACCAGTGTCCCATCTATGACTTTTTCGGAATGTAAGCTGTCTCTGCAAATTGTTATGCTTCTCGTTGTGAGCAAATATTTGGGTTACAAGTTTCTCACTGCTAGTTGGCATGGCTACACGATTAACCCAGCAAGATCTGACCAAAACGTTCGGTCTTACTTGGTGGCAATAGTTATCTAGCTAAATATTGACAAAACTTTATTTTACCACCCATAGGAACAAAGCAAGTGAGTGCGAAAGACAGTGCTGAGAAGAAGTATAGAATACAGATGCACAATAAGTCTATAACACCAGCCTAGGACGTTGAAATAATTTCTAAACGGCAGCGATTTATCCTTAAAAATATGAAGAAGCTGCTGATGGTGTGTTTGACAGAGAAGCAGCTTGAAGGAGATACTGTAGAAGTCCACTCCATAAACTAAATGGTGTACTTTATAATTACATTACTTCATAAAAGTACTGTAGTTGTTTTTAGCACTTTATATTGTATTGTCTTTGATACAATACTTCTTATCTAAACGTTAAAAAGGCAAAATCGGGGTGATTTGGCACAGAATAAATGGATTTCAGGATTAGTTTTAATGGGCAATGGTTTTTAAGGTACAAGCTGAATCAGAGAACCAATTAAGGTACCACTTATTGGTCTTTCATTCAATTCAATTCACTTAGCACAAAAAACATGTCATGTTGAGTTATTTTAAAATAAAAATATTACATTTATCATGAACCCTCAAATGTAACATTAAGTAACACCACACATCATTAACATTAACTGCAAATAATCATAAAAACATCAGAAATGTGTTGTTTGTGTTGGTCTCGGGTATATCATCTTTGTCCTTTAAGCAAAATTAGCGTTAGGTTCTATGAGTTAAAGTGCTAATTAAACCGTTGATTAAACATAATGTCAAAAAGATTACTACTGGCATTCATTGGGTTAATTGGATCCCGCCCTCTTGCCTCCCCTTTCCCGTGACATCTGAGCAACTCTCACATGCAGCTTCATCCACTGAGAGCTCATTGGCCAGGATTCCGCCAATCTTGCTGAAGGCGGGCATCTGGATCCCATACTTTTCCAGCTCACTCTTCATGTTGTTGATCTCCTCCTCTGGGAAAAGAGAAGACAAAGCAGAAGGAATAAATCCATGATGGCAGGGAAAAGACTAGAGGGGGCCTGGGTCAGGGAGTTGGATATATCGAGGACAGACTGTTCCTGGCTTATGTGTGATAATGTGCATTCTTGCTCCGACACAGGAAAAGCTCTCACAGTTACTAATGACTTTCACATTGACAGAAGCTCCTGTGCTACGGTTTGCTGGAAAATATTAAAACCCAACTAGGAGGTCTCAGAGTCCTAAGCACAGACTGCAGACAAATTTAACATGTACATGTTAACTGTGTCGATATGGTGACATTCGTAGAAACATAAACGAGTGAACAAAATCGGAGACAAAGGGAGACTTGTTTTCAGGTTCACACTCTTACCAGTAAAATCCACTTTGCCGTACAGATCCTGGATCTGCGGTGCGAGGCCCAGCTTGAACAGGTAAAGGCTGTAAAGGATGAAATAATATGAGAGCACCGCCAGCATTTTGCAGTGGGCACAACATCCTATGTGCAGAAGTTTCAGTCCAAAGTATGTTGTGGTATGCTATGTAAGTGTTAATAAAACCAACTAAAATCACAACAATGCTTGTTTTTTAAGGTAATTATGAACACATTTCTGGTGGAATGAAGCTGGGCTCTCTGGTTTGAAGGCACATACCTGTATAAACAAAAAAAAACCCACCATGACACACTGCCACGCACCAAACCAGACA